>NC_051441.1:21382697-21384704 GCF_001649575.2 Kryptolebias marmoratus
CTGGAGGGTTGATACGACGATAGTAAGTCTTTAATGTATTGTGGTGCTAGATCGTTCAGTGATTTATAAACTAATAGAAGTATTTTAAAGTCTATTCTCTGCTGTACAGGGAGCCAGTGTAGGGACTTTAAAACCGGGGTGATGTGCTCTATTTTTCTGGTCTTAGTGAGAACACCAGCAGCAGCATTTTGGATCAGCTGCAGCTGTCTGATTGATTTTTTGGCAGACCTGTGAAGACACTGTTGCAGTAATGAAGATGACTAAAGATGAACGTGAGCATAATTCTTTCTAGATCTTGTTGTGACATTAGTCCTTTAATTCTGGAGATGTTCTTCAGGTGGTAGAAAGCCGACTTTTTAACTGTGTCCCTTAAGGTTCAGGTCTGAACTGACTCTTGATCGTTCCTCTTTAATAATTTCAGTTTTGTTTCTGTTCAGCTGGAGAAAGTTTTGGCACATCCAAGCATTGATTCGTTCTAAGCATCTGTTCAGTGCTAGGATAGGTTCAGAGTCACCTGGTGACATCGTAATATAGAGCTGTGTATCATCTGCATAGTTATGGTAACTAATGTTATTACTTGTTATAATCTGGGCTAGTGGGAGCATGTAGATATTAAACAGAAGGAGTCCCAGGATTGAACCTTGGGGTACTCCGCATGTGACTTCTGTCCAATCTGAAGAGAAGTTGCCTGTTGATACAAAGAAGTTCCTGTTGTTTAGGTAGGATTTGAACCAGCTGAGTGCTGTGTCCGAGAGTTCGACCCGATGAACAAAGAAAAATAGATCAAACTTAAAAAGACATTAATTTCTTACACCTTTTTAAAAAATAAAAAAAATCCCTATTAAAACAGCTAAAAAGCCCTCAGCAAAACTCTGATCACACAGTGACTAACATTTAACTTTGAAACAAGAAGAACATACAGAAAAAGACGACAAATTAAAGCAGGCTCTGTTACTCTGATGCACATTAACTCAAGTCAGGTAACCAATATCGTTTCTTAGCTGCAGGTTTATTAACAAGAGTTTGATCGATCCCATTTCATGCTCTCTGTTGCCCTTTTCATGTCAAAATCAAAGGTTACTGAGAAATTATCTTCTTGGCTTCAAAGTAACTGTCAAAAGAAGACTTCACTAAATACACTTAGTTTTTAGGAAAAATGAGAAATGATAGAGACGTAATTTTTCAATCAATTTTACCAAGGGACCGGATCTTAAATCTTTAAAGGCAGATAACAAGAAGAAACCAGAGAAACCTCACTAAGATGACGTTTTCATCTGTGTGCCAACCAAGACCAACAAAAACTAAAACTGGTTAAAGTATCAAAACAAACAGAATCTAGTTTTTAAATTACAACATATGTAGATAAAAAACTACTTTAAGCTCAGTTATAAAATCTATGAGAACTGCAGAAAGAGTGGATGAAAAAGCAGCACATCCCCCTCCTTAAACGTAGTACGGTCTAAAAGAAATCTCCTTAGCTTGGGTCCTGGTTTGTATTATTTGTAATATCTTGGTGTGTTAAAAGGTTTTCAACAAATTTCAGTTCAAACTGAAAAGAAGAAAATAAGTACCTGTATGGATGCAGTGCAACAAATACTTACACAAAATCGGACCATTTTTATCAAATAAAAGTGGACCACAATACAGTGTTTGGTATTCCACAGCCTGAACAATAAAGCCTTAGTTTAAATAACAAACAATACACACTGCACTCTCTCCTTACAGAGCTTTAGCTTTTCACACAAACACCTGGACAATAAAAAAAACAATTAGAAATACTATCATTTGTCAGCTCCATTAGAAACTGTTCCACCTGAACAAATAAAACAAAACATTGCCAGCTGCAGAGAAAGTGTATCATACTTTGGACAGTTTGACTCACCTGGTCCAGCTTCTCTGACTGAGACTTGAGCCTGCAGACGCTTAACGTCATCTCCCCGTTCTGCTCTTCCAGCTGCTGCATCCTGTGTGTGTAAGGGTGGGGTGAGAGGTGGTGGTGGTGGTGGT
>NC_051441.1:21384801-21409015 GCF_001649575.2 Kryptolebias marmoratus
AATCATAATTCTTTAGATTTTGTTGTTTGTTGAGTTTGGAGGTTTGTTTGCTTGCTGGCTCACATGGTGGCAAAGTTTTACAACTGTGAGAATTTGCAATAATAATAATAATAATAATCCCAGAAAAGAAACAACTGCAGTGCTTTAAAAAAAAAGAAAGTATTTTTGTCATGTTACATTTACACACATCAAAGTTTATGTGACTGACCAACACAAACAAGTGGGTCATTGTGAAGTGGAATAAAAATGATGAATGGTTTTGAAAATTTGACAAATAAAAATTTAAATAGTGTGGTGTGCATTTATATTCATCAGTTTACTCTGAAACCCGACCTAAAATCCAGACGGGCCAACAGGCTTCAAAAGTCCCCTCATTAGTAAACAGAGTCCACCTGTGTGTAATTTGACCTCAGTATAAATCCAGCTGTTGTCTGAAGGCCTCAGAGGTTTGTTACAGAACATTACTCTTCAAACATCATCATGACGACCAAGGAACACAGCAGCCTGGTCAGGGATAAATTTGTTGAGAAGTTTAAAACTTGGTTAGCTTATAAAACTATATCCCAAGCTTTGAATGTCTAACAGAACTCCGTTCAATCCTTAATCTAGAAATGGAAAGAGTTTGGCACAACTGCAGACCTACCAAAACATGGCCGTCCACCTGAACTGACTGGCTGGGAGGAGAGTGTTAACCTAAAAGCAGCCAGAAAGTCCCAAGAGATCCACAGCTCAGGTGGGACAATCTGTCCACAGGACAGCTATTAGTTGTTTACAGATTCTCTCCATCAAATCTGACTGAGCTGAAGCTGTTTTGTAAAGAAAAACAGGGAAAAGTTCCAGTCTCTAGACGTGCAAAGGAAAGACAAACCCCCAAAGACTCTCAGGTGGAACTGCAGAACTGCAACAAAAGGTGGTTCTACAAAGTAATGACTCGGGGAAATTCAAAAAAGGTTAAAAAACAAAAATTCAAAAAAAGATTAAAAAAACAACAAAAAACAACTGGACTTCTATTCTGTAGTTGAAGAATGACTCAGAGGAGCTGAGTATAAATCCACGCCACACTTTTCAGAGTTTTATTTGAGAAAAAAAACAAAACAAAATCTAAACCATGAATCACTTTCCTTCCACTTCACAATTATGCAATATATTGTGTTGTTCTGTCACATAAAATCCAAGTAAAATACTTTGAAGTTTGTAGTTGTAATGTGACAAAATGTGGAAAAGAATAATTAACTTACAGTATTTCCGTTTTATTTATTTTCGGAGTCTGAACAACATTTATTTTGAAAAATGACCTGATTCGCTCCACTACATCCGTCTATGACTCACTCTTGATGCGTGTCAGAACGCTTGTCTCGGTCATGTGATACATACTCGCTAAAAACAAACCCACAAGCAGCAAAATGACAAAAAAAAAATCTGACGTCTCTGGAAGCCCTAGATGGGACCGTCAGGCACAGGCCTCCCACTGATTACTCACCCGTTATGGTGAGTTGGATTCTTTGTGCACTTTTGAAATGAAGTTTAAAGACTGGGAGAAAATGGATTAATTCTCCTTTGCTGCTTATAAAAGTTGAACTACAAAGATAATTGTTAATATAAGATTTTCATTTACTCTTTAATCAGCTGCACATCATCAGCTGTAGAGGCAGAACAAGATACACAATGAACACAAGAACAACAACCCAAATGAAGCAATAAGCCTAGTTTATGGCAAATATTTGGACTTAAACAGGTGGACTGTAGGAGAACTGCAACAAAACCAGAATTTAAAGAATCTTTTAACTCCTCAAAAAAACAAAAACAAACAGTGTTTTAGTTCTGGGTGCTCTTGGTTGTTAAAATCGTTTCAGTCTGCACCAAAACAAACCCCAAAATCGTACAGGGGTTGAGTCCTGTTGAAACATGACGTTAAGCATATTTTATGGTAAATGTACCTGTTACAGAGCAGGTCAATCTCTGTGTTCCTGTCTCTGTCCAGCTTGGTGTACGCCTCCCGGTGCCTCTTGGTCTCCTCCTCCAGGCTCTCTGCAGCCTTCGTCTCAGCATCCTTCACCTGCTCCTCCAGCTCGTGCACTCTGGAGGGCAAACAGACATGATGAGGGGGAGAAAATCTGATCAACTCAATTTATTCTACATCTATTTGTGCAGAATTACTGAGGAAGTGAAACATTAGTGATCATATTTACGATTACGTTTAAATGTAATTAACACACATGCATTATATGTTCAAATAATGTACCGAGGCATCAAAGTCCTAATATCACCTGTAAAAGACTGTGTGACACTTAAGCCATTATTGTTATGTTTTCAGCATTTCTTATGAGATTCATCCAAGTTTTGGAAAAACAAAGCTTGAAAGCCAAGCTAAAGTTTAAAACCACTCATTAAATCCTACCTGTGAACTAGCTGTGTGTTGGCCTGTTTGAGTTTAGACTTCAGGTCGCTGTTGGCCAAACTGTCACTTTCCAGTTCTGTTACCTTTTTCTCCAGATAACTGACCTGAGAGGGAAACCACATCCGTGACTTTTTCATCATTCAGTCAAAAAGGGTACTATACTCTCCCATAATGCAGGGCACAAAGAACATAAAGGGACATCTAACAGCTCTTTAAAAAGTTAATTATTGGAGAAAGTGAAACATTTTAAAGCTTTTCAAATGTGTCAAACTGCATTACAGAGCAGATATTTCTCACAGCTGGAATCAGCTGATTGGAGACCATCTTTGTGTAAACAGACAAAGTCTCTGTGTTCCCATGCGGCAAACACAACACAACTCATATGATGCTTAGTAACTTACAAAGATGTCAGTTTTTCTAGCTTCCAATCTATTTAAAACAGTAGGGGGAGTGTGTGTGTGTGCGTGTGTGCGTGTACCTTCTCTGTGATGTCGAGGTCACAGGAGTCGATGCTGTCTGTGAACAGGTCTTCTGTGCTGCTGTCCTGACTGGAGCCAAACACACTGTGATTGGCCTGGAACAGCTGGCTGCAGAGACGAGGGATGGCACACACACACACACACACACACACACACATGCCAGAAGCCGTTAGACAAGGAGAGCGTACAACAAGACGCCGGCGGTCATCATCAGATTTGTTCGTTTGAAACCAAACCCTCGGTTACTCACCGTCCAAATGCTGTGCTGGTAATTTTCCTGTTAGGACTGAAACACAACAGAGAAAAACAGTCACAAACGCTAAAATGTGTTTTTCCATTTTTTTTTTTTTCACCTTACAGAGAACCACTCTGCTACTGCAACAAACAGCTTCTACTGCTGTCATTCACACTGTTCTGAGGGGACAGGGAAAATACTGTTCATCATAAACAAATATGACTAACTGCTGCAAAGTCCCACTCTCACTCACAGACAACATTTACCATCCAGTTATCCTTTCAAATTGGGATATGGTTGCTATAGCAACAGCTCAGGCTACGTATTGATGTAAATGCAGCATTTGGTGCCAAGAATGTACAGAAGAAGGTCGGACGTACAGTGAACTGTTGTTAAGGCCTCAGCTGGGAGACAAACCTGCTGCCTACTTGCTGCAAAATCAACAGTGCCAACTAACCACCCATCCACGTGCAGCCCCTGCCACTTTTCAGTTTTATATTTTTGAAGAATTTTTTGAAACAAGTTTTTTTTCCCCCATTTAATGTTCATCCATCCATTTTTTTACCCACTTCTTCTTTCCAGATAGTGGGGAGCTGGGTGTAAAAAAAAGAAAAATTACAAACGGGGGTGAACACTTTTGTAACTGTGTACCCACACAGGTAATCAGGGCAGAGTTTTCTCCACCCACCACCATCAGGACCCAGGAAGACTTTGTCTTTCGTCATATCTTTGTGTTTGCTTGTGTATACTGTCTATAGCGTAGGGACAAATGTCTTTACACAGTCACACAGAGAATTGCCTTCATTTTGGAAATTAGATCTAGGCTAGAGAGAGCTTTTCTCTGTTAAGGCCAATGTTGCATTTTATAAAATCAGGTGAGTCTCTTCTGGACCGAAACTTATGTCATCCCTTTACCTGTGTTTTAACTTCCCAACAAGTTTTGTGGAATCTAGCTCTATCATTTTTGCACAATCTTGGTAACGAAAAACAAAAAAAGGAAATAAAAGGCTCAAGATTCATTAAAGTAATGCATATTGTCCATCATCTTTCATACCAAAGTCAGATCCTCTTTGGATGAAAAATGAGTTGTAGCCATTTTAGTCAAACCTTAAAAAAAAAACATTATTTGCACTCTCACACAATATCGTGAGACGTCATGCTCAGCATATGTGCTGTGAATGACCCTTAGCTACTACCACACCAAATTTTAGCTCAATATCTGTAAAACTGAGTTAGAGCCATTTTAATGGCTGTGGCGCCCATCTTGAATTAGCTCAAATCCAAAATGTAATCAGTTGTAGATGTAGATTTTGTGTTTACCTTCTGAAAGTTTACTAAAAAAAAAAACTTTCCCCTGGTTCATGAGATATTTTGGAAACAGAACACACACTCAAACACAAACATTATTGCTCCCCCTTCGCCTTTAGGCAGTGGGTGATAATCATTTGAGGTAGTGATGGGTTTAGTAATAGTTAGAGATAAGGGGGTGTAATGTGCCCGTGTGTGTTTGCTCCACCTGTTGGCCTTGAGGTTTCTAAGTCGAGCCTCCAGGTCGTTGAGAAGATTCACTTTCTTACAGCACTGAGAGCAGTAGATGTCCAGCAGGTCACTGTTGTACAGGTGCTGGATCTTCTGAGGAGTCTGACCCGCGCTGGCATTACGAAGTATAAAACCAATAACCACGAACATTTATTGATTTCAAATTTTAACAAGACAGAAAAGTACAACTTGAGCATTTTCTAAAATTGGTCAAACTCTAAAATTCACAAAAAATATCTATATAAGAATAAGAAAATAATTATTTTATGATAGAAAACGAGAAAATTTCAAATGTCAGCTGATTGCATCGGCTGTTTCAAACAAAATAAATCATTAACAATTCATATTAACCCTTTAAACATTTTCACATATTACACAACAAGGCTTAACAGATACTGTCACATTATTTTTATAAACAATATGAGCACAAAGCTTCACTAACAGCCCCTAACCTGACTCATAATGACATGATTATCCCCACAGTTTTGAAATGGTGTCCACATTTTTTTTCCATAGTTGGGTCGCAATAGGTTTAAGAGGAAAATCCAGACATCCCCCTTTCTGGAGATCCCAAGGCCAGAGAGGATGTATATATATATTCCCTCAAGCGAGTTCTGGGTCTGTTGTGGGGTCTCCTCCTAGTGGGATGTGCCTGGAAAACCTTCAGAGGTAGGCTTCCAGAAAGCACCTGAATTAGGATTTCTGAACCACCTCAACTGTCTCTGTTCGATGTGGGGGAGGAGCAGTTCTACTCAGAGCTCCACCGGATGATAGAGCTCCTCCTACAATATAGTAAAATTTCATTTTGGCAGCTTTAATCCAGGATCTCATTTTTCTTGTCATGATCCACAGAGTAAACTCACAAGTTCATGGATAAACTCAGAGTTCGCCAAATCTCCTTTCTGGAATACCTGCCAGGGTGGCTTCATGTCTGGAAATCTTTTCAGAGTGTACCAGACCATGCTAAAGGATGTTTCATGTCTTCAAAGTATCTGGGCTATCTGTGTTTAGATTCATAAGCATGTCGGAAATCTGCCTCTCTCATCATCACAGCATCTGCTTCACACCTTTTTAAAAGGGTGTTAGACATTTTTGCCAAGTTGTCTGCTTAGAACAACGCTCAGATGGATCGGAGCTATTGTTAGCATCACTTCTTTTCCCTTCGAGTTTCATGAGAAGTGTTTGAAGGAATATCTGCAGGCAATCTGACGACTGTAAGAAGGTGCACAAACCTAGAGGGAAGCGAGGAACCGAGGTCTGAGAATCCATTTGTTCGGCTCTCCTCTTCAGGGCAGGGGCTGCTGGGAGTAAAATCCACATCCACCCCCTCACCGTAGTCCTCGAACTGCTCCTCCTTAGCGATGACAGACGCCGATGCTGATCCAACCAAGTGTCTAGGGCGTCACGGCAGCACATTTAGTGAAGGTAGCTGGTTCAAACAGAAGCTAAACGTGTCGCCTCTTGCTGTGTTTATAACTGACCTGTTTTGTTGTGGCGCGTCAGTGCTGCTGTCCATGTCACACTCGGGGTAAGACCGCGTACACGTGATACAGGGAGGACCGAGCTTTGCCTCGCTGTTCTGCAGGCAAACAAATTTCATCTTAGCATGTCAACAAATGTGCAGATGGGAAAATCACAAATTAAAGAAAAAACATTTCCAAAAACCTCTAAATTTAACTGTTTTAGTTACATTTCAGTTTGATTTGACAGATTTTTTTCCCCAAATGATAGCTGGTCGTCTTTTGTTTACTACTTTTCATTTTTGCCACAGAAACTCCAAGTATTTTAATGTAAATTTTAAAGCACGTTAAAAACAAAAAGAAGTTGTTTGGTGGAGGAACCTGATGTTAAAAGCAAAACCTGAAAGCAAACATGTTCCAAAAAGCAGCAGCGACCTAAAATAACATCTTAAGAAATTTTGAAGGGTATTAATACAGCATTTTTCTTCAAGTTCGAAAGACCCTGAGAAAATTCTGAGCTCAGATACAATGGGAGTCAATGAAAGCTTGGGTGGGTGCACTCTACTCTCTGGGAGGATCTGAGAGAAAAGCGTAAGTCTTATAACAGTGACACACACTGGGAGAAAGAAAACAAAAATGCCTGTCGAAATAAGATGAGTTTTGGAAAGTTACAGCTCAAAAGTTAGTGTTACATTATCACACTCCAAGGTAAGCATTCTGTGGTAAAATCTCCAGGAGTTGTAGAAACTAAACTGCAGCTGTAAAAAAAAAAAAAAAAGAAAAAAACATAAAAGAGATCACCAGTGCAGACATGTAAAGTCCAACTTTCTGTGACCTGTTTAAAGTTTGAATGATGTTTCTACTGTCAAGTCTGAGTGATAAAGGTCCAGAAAGGGCTGGCTTTTCTCTTGTGTTTTGCCAAAACACAACCCAAAGGTACCCTTAATTAGGCATCAAATACCTACAATTGTCATGTTTATTAATAAACATAATTAACACTTTATGGATGGAACAAGAGGTACACATTTCCTTACATTGTATGTGGTGTGCAAAAACTGTTAAATTGGTGAAATATAAATATGAGTTACCAAATCCTGTTTAAAAGTATAAAATATTAAAACAGTTTCTAGGGCTCAGTTGTAACAAGGTCTTTTTGCAGTTTAAGGTGCAGAATTACAGGGTGTGTGTCTAAATCCAGTTTCTACATAATTCAACTTAGTTACAACTGATTTTAACAGGATGTTGATCCAGGAATCAAACAGACTCACAGAGATATCCCTACGCATGTTTAAAATATTAAATGTATTTATGGCTCACTGCCATCAAAGGAGGGCGGTCATGTAACAGCCTCTGTTGTGAGTCTTTGCACAGAAGTGTTCATTTGTTTGTCTGAAAGTTTCATTAAAACCTGTTCAGTGGTTTATGAGATATTTTGCTTACAGACAGACAGAGTTGACTCCAAACAGTGAATCCTGAGCAACCTGATAGCATGCAGTCAATCAGCTGTAGATGCACATCCTGTGATCCCGTTCTGCATTAAAATTCATCCAGTCGTTCATGAGATACCTTGGTAAACACACACACGCACGCACAAACACACACAAACACACTCTAAAGCCTCACTCTGCCTTCTCCTTTCAGCCGCCGGCGATAGAGAGGATCTGTTTTAGTGAAGAAGATTTTACCTGGTAAATATAACCGTTGTCTGTGACGGACTGTTGGCGGGAAGTAAGACTCAGGGGAACCACAGCCATCTTTAATATCTCCTCACAACCTACAAAACCAAGAGGAAGGAAAAAAGGAATCAAGAAGTTATAGAAAGCAAGTTTCTCCTCAGATTTATGGTTTCAGGTTTAACTCGTGTTTCACTTATCTAAAACATTTTGATGTCATCTGAGGTGTGATCAAAATAATCCTAAAAGAGATTTATTTACACAGCCTGATTAAGGTGTGACTTGATGATTATTGCCTGACCCCACAGAAACTAAATTGCTCACACCTACTCAACCTGATGGGTCTGTTCACTTTGTTAATCTGACTCAGAGAGTAGCAGACAGATGGGGCAAACAGTACACAAAAACGGAGCACAAAACGCGTGCTGTTCAGTTTTAGTGAATCTGGGTCAGAATGGCGGATCATCGCCTCTGAAAGCAGCAAAGTCTGAAAGACAATAAACAGGTCTGTCAGGATCAGGGTTTTTTGTATTGAGTTTATAATTTCTTTTATTCTGTTATTTGGTTCCTGTGTTTAGCCTGGTCTTAGTTCAGTTCTCGTTCCTTGTGTTTGGTTTCCTGTCATTATTCACTTCTCCTCAGCCAGCCACTTGTTTTCCTGCCACGCCCATCTACACCTGTTCCTAGTTTTGTAATCATCTCACCTGTGCCCACTTCACCCAGTTACCCTCGGCTTTTAAAACCTGGTCATTTCCTCCACTCACTGCCGGTTCTTTGTCACTCCAATGTGCTGTCTGGTGGCTCCTCTCGTCTTGTCTCTCATGTTTGCTATTGTTTCAGTTCCTGGATTCTGTTATGTTTGGTTTTGCTGCCACGTCAGCCTTTGTTTTGTTCTTTTATTCTTAATAAACTAGTTGTACTTAAGTTCTTGCCATGAGTCTACTCTCTGGGTTCACCTCCTTCTCCACCACACCTGACAAGGTCATTTAGACTCACCTGTCCAGTCAGGTCTGAGACACTGAGGTGCTGTGTTCGACCCGTCAGATGGTACAAAACTCAGCAGCGAGGTTCCTTAAACTGGTATTTCACCAGGCTGCAACTGGTGGGAGACTGGTTGGCGACTCAAAGTTGAAAGAAAATGGGTAAATTTTCCACTGCTGTCTCACTGAATTCTGAGCCTTTATGACCAAGTGACTTGTGAGCTGCGAGGCTGCCTTTTGAGCAGTCAGTTTTTGAAAATTACGTTTTATTTTAACTGTATTCTTGGCTGTGCACATTATTTTGTTGTCCTCCTCCACCCATATCGTTACCCGTCACTGCCAAATTTATTCCCACCTTGGCAGCTGCCTCTACATTTGATTTAATCTACTACAAATGAAAATAGGAAGATTTGGACCAGTTTTTTTAATAATTATGTGAATGCTAAGTCAACATTGACACCCTTGTTTTCCTGTTTATTTTTCATGTGTTTCTGCAATCTAACTGTTTCTGCAGACTCTGTGCTGTTTTAGCCATTCATTTCACCAAACGTTCAGCTCATTCAGGAGATGAGTGCTGCGCGTTTTGTTTTTTGTAACTTTTATACATTTTAAAATATTTAATTTTATTTACAAATATTGTCCCCAAAGAAATAAATTGAGATCTCTTCAGTTCCTTCAAGACTTTTTAAAAATCTGCTTCAGCATACTTGCTCCATTTTTATCTTTATATGCTGCTTTAATTTTTAATTAGCCTTTTAAATCTTTTAGTTTCCATTCTTTTGCTTTTAGCTGGCATTTTGCTCCTTTTAGTTTGTAGATAGCGTTTTGGGTTTTTTTAACTATTGTTCAATTCTTTTAGTTTTAACACCTCAGTTTTCGCTTCATGAGCGCTCAGTATTCACACAGTAAAGTAAACATCCATCTATTCTCATTACCCACTTCTCCTTTCAGGGTCACAGGTAGGTGGTGTCTATCTGGACAAGTCTCCAGTCCATCACAGGACACAAAGAGACAAACAACCATTCACGCTCTCACTCACAGCTAGGGACAATTTAGAGTTACCAATGAACCTAACATGTATGCTTTTGGTCTTTGGGAAGAAAAAGGAGTACCTGGAGTAAAGTCACGTGAGCACAGGGAGAACATGTAAACATCCAAAAAGGCCGGAGGTGAACCTGAACCTTCTCACTGTGAGGCGACACCTCTAACCACTGCACTGCCTCAGGATGTCTAGTTACTTATTTTTTTTCCTTTTTTTTTTTTTAAACTCTAACTCGTTCTGCATACTTTGTGCTAATTTAAGTGTTAATAACCATCACCACTGGAAACAAAACCCATGTTGTGTGAAATGTAAAGTCCTAATACTCCAGCTGACAGCCGTCTTGTCGTGGCCACGTTTCCCGTTAGTTACCAAACTGCAACAGATTTCTTTTTACTACAAACTCATTTCTGCTTTTAGACTTTTGCATGTATTTATTATGAAACGTAAATTGCAAGTAGGCTCTTTTATGTATATGTCATCTTAAAAAATGCAGAAATGCATCTAATTGTAACACTTCACTAAAGCGTACAGAAGTACATTTTACAAACTAAGAATGTTAATCTGTTAATGAAAAAAAAGGTTTGCTCATTACCTGCGGCTTATTTTTCTTCTAAAAACTATAACCTTATGAAGAACCTCCTCTAGTGCTGCAGAGCAAAGAATGACAGATAAAACAAATGATAGAAACACATATCTTACCTTTGATAGCGAAGACTGCGTGGCAAAAATCTTTGAAGTTGATTTTCCCGTGAGCGTTAGGACACAGATGCTTCGTCAGCTTCTTCACCTGGAAGGAAACATGGCAGGTTTCTTTACACCTGTTCTCACTGAGATGTGCCTACAAACACAGTTCACCTCTGTCCTATAAGCATGAGCTGCAAACTAAACATTTATACATACTAGGAGTTTTTTAAAAATACAAAAAACAATATATCTGTTTTCTCCAACTGTTTAACTCGGCTTCAGGTTGTGATTAGCTGGTGTCTGTCTCCGTCCCCTCGTGTCTCTGAATATCAGCCTAACATGAGGAAAACCACGTTGATTGGTCACAAAAAAACTGATTCCATCACACCCTGCCTTCATCCTGTCATTCCCTCTGCTTTTTCCAAAAACAATAGGGCTCTAGGTGAAGGTGAAAGTCTTTTTTTTTTCCACACATCCTGAACCAAGACGGGTCATCTGAGTGGTTCAGATTTTTTCATTAAACCATTCCATCCCTACATTAGATGACATCCTACATTAGATTACAAAAATCTTATTTAAAAACCACAGTCACATGTTCAGTGTTGAGCATGGATACCAGGTAAATTCAAATAAAAATTGTTTGCACGTTTTGTTTTGGTTACAGCATTACCATTTTACTTAGAACCATCATACCACTAGATTAAGACAAAAATACAGATAGTTTCTGTTCTAATAAAATCTGAGGTCTTTATGAAGGATCATATGTAGATCAATCTTGTGCTAGTGTGAGTGTATGTGTGTGTGTGTGTGCGTGCGTAGTGAGACAGATCAAACTAAAGCTCATCTTTCTGACAGCTGAAACAGGATTTTTGAAGGTTCTCATATATATATATATATATATATATATATATATATATATATATATATATATATAAACTGATTGTAGAAGGAGAGTGTTAAAAGACTGATTTAACTGATTAAATTTAACTTACAAAAACAGAAATAATGTACAAACAACAGCACAACAGGAATGGGTCCTTGGAGAAAAAGCCAAATGCAGTTTGAAAAGATTAAAGCTTTCCACGACAACAACAAAAAAAGTGAGCACACAGCTAATACAGAGCACCGTCTCATGTTATTATGTAATATTTAAATCAATCCTGCATTATCACATAAGTCTCTCCAGAAACAAGTACAAATGCAGGAGATGAAAATAAACAAACATTTTAATAATACGTTCTAGCTGTTCAAATCCCTCCCCTGATGAACAGTCAGATTACAGTAATGGGATTATTCAGTGTTTTATCTGACTCCTACTTCTTCACCAGCATCGCTTCTCCTCTTAGTTCATTTTTACCCTCAGAGACGTTTAAATAAAATAAAATAATAATTTAAATAAAAGGCCCGGCTTTCCTTGAAGGAATGCATATCGCCTGCTGCTTTTTATGCCAGAGCTTCAGGCTAAGATCATCTTGTGTTGGCGCTTACATCCTCACATCCCCTATAAGCAGACTCTGGTTCCAAAAATACAACATGGCCTTTCAGACAGAGCTGGAGCTGTTTTAGTCAAACATTGGAAACAACATTATTTACAATCTCATGAAATATCCCAAAATCTCAAACTCAGATTACATGTTGTGAATGACTCTCAGCTGATGACTCTCTATTTACAGCATCAGTCCTCTCCTGCTGCACCTTGTACTCACACAGGTGGCGCTCAGCTCTGATTGGCCGACAGCTTCACAGCCTGTTGGGTTACACATCAAAACACAAACCTTGAAAATAATGTCACCTAGCACCACAATCTGTCCTGCCCGGACCCAGAAGGTGTGCCGAGAAGGACTCTCAGCTACTACCACACCATACCTCAGGTCAATACCTGTGAAAACTGAGCCATTTATGTGCTGGCTAATGTCAAGGAGTTAAAGCGGCCATCTTGACAGCTGCAGATGTTCACCCAATGATTACTTTAATAAGAATTTTCCTTCAAATCCGTCCAGTTGTTCATGAGATATTTTGCTAAAAGACAAAATAGGTCATGGGGAAATTTTCAAACTAAGATCTTGTGCCATCTGTTAGTGCTCAGAACATGTGCGGGGGATCAGTGTCATCTACTACCACACCTAATTTGAGCTCAGAGCTCAGCATCTGTAAAACTCACTGACTTATGGACATTTTTGGGGGTTTTGTAAGGTCGCTTGGTTCTGACGGCCATCTTGAATAGGATTAGATTTACATCCAGTGATTCCTTTCTGAAAACGCGTCCAGTCATTCATGAATATTTACCACACACACAGAGGCAAAAACATTATCGCCCGCCCTCGCCTTTCGGCTGTGGGCCATGAAAATGGAGACAAACAGGTCAGATAATGTTTCCTCCTGTCAAACTTCGACATGTCCTTCCAGGAACTAAATCCTGTCCGTGTCAGCAGCTCCGGTTCACCTGACGACAGGTTGCCCTGCCGCCACATCTAATGAAAACTACACCCACCGCTCGGCAGACGCCCCCTGTGGTAACGAGGCAGACATTTGTTCACGCCACATCCGTCCTTTTCCCGAACCTCACCTCGTCTCTTTGACCGAACTGTAGCCCGAGATCCACAAGGTGCTCCACCCGGATGAAGCCATCAGCATCCTCGTCACACACGTCGAAAACCTCCTTCAGCCTCCTTAGAAATTGCAGGAGCTGGTCATGGTCCGGGAAAACGTGCCCTTCCATTTCGGAAGCGGCTCTCGGAGCACGGTGAACGTCTCCCCGGATCAAATGTGACGTTAGCGAGTCGGTTCGGTGGTCGCTAACATCACCGCTCCGTCCCCCAAGCCCCTCCGGACAGTCTCGAGCCGCCTGCTGCTGATGCTGTTGATGATGACGTGACGTTAGCAGCAGCCGAGAAGTTACGGAAAAACACGATGATTCACGATCTGAACACCAAGCCAGCTGTCTATTTATATATATCCGGATGTGTCCGCGTCGCCATCGAAAAGCCTGATTTCACAGAAGGTTAAGTAAAAATGATATTAATAACATAGATAACATGCTGGGAAATAAAAATAGGGTAGATTTAGGTACATTGGGAGATCAGATAATTTGAGACTGCATCAGCAAAAAGCTCCCTGCCTTGAATATTATATAACAAAACTAAAGGTGTTAATACATTTGCTTGTTTACCCATTTCTAAAGTCACACGGTTTCCCAGCTTGAAACTGGAAGTTGAGCCATGAAATCAAGAGGAAATGATATATGCTTCAGGTGGATTTTAATGTAAAGTTTTAACATTTGTATGACTAATGTACTGAAACCATTCATGATCTCATAGTCCATCAAAACAAATATGCATTGTTTTAAGTTATGTTTTTAAAACTAGAGAAATTGTATTTCCTTTGAAAATGCAGAGTGAATGCTGAGTTGCTAAATATAAAACAAGCAGAAGAACTACTAAAAGCTAAAAGAAGCTAACTACTAACTAAAAGCAGTAAAATGCTAGCTAAAAAAATAGGAAAGTAGTAGCTTAAAGTGGCAGAATTGTAACCAAGTGTACCACCAACAGTACATAGTATGGTAAATACAGTAAATTATCAGAGTAATCAAAATCCAAAGCATGAATTCCCCTCACACAACAATCCTGAATACATGCGTCTATTAAGTATACTACTACATTTATAAAACACTTTAAAACAACAAAATCTATGACAAAGTGCTGCAAAGATAAAAATCAATACACACCCAGAACAAGAAAAACAACAACAATATAAACAATGAAACTGTAACGCTCACAACAGAAGACACGAGCACACAAATGGAAGTAGGAAAAGGTTTGAGAATGGGGGTGTGGGGTGACCAGCAACCGGGCACAGAAACAGGTCAGGCACGTGAAGGCAATCTCAGCAGACAAATCCAAGGGCGAGGCCGAAACAGGGTTGTATCCAGGAGACAGAAACCAGCAGAGTGTCCGACGAGGGCTAGGCAAGGCAGGGGGATCCAAAAGGCAAGACGTGGTCAGGCAAAAGAAGGTAATGCTGGATATTTACTCACACCAAAGGGCTTTCAAAAATCTCGCACTGTCTGCCTGTCTGAGGCTGAATATAACTTGGTGAGCAGGTGGATGGTATGAACCTGATTGCACTGCTGAGCAGTAGTGTGCAGGTGGCCCAGATGAGCTTGATTGCTGCAGTGAGGGCTGAGGAGGGAGACAGAGCAGGCAGACAGGCCAGCATCATAACAGTACCCCCCACCTAAGGTTCGGCTCCTGACGGACCACCTGGCTGGTCAGGGTGGCGGCGGTGGAAGTCCCTCAGGAGGGTCCTGTCGACAACAAAGCGACCAGGAATCCAGGTCCGTTCCTCCAGTGAGCTAATAGATGAGCTTGATTGCTGCAGTGAGGGCTGAGGAGGGAGACAGAGCAGGCAGACAGGCCAGCATCATAACAGAAACGCTGTGACGGAGGTAAGAGCAAAAGTCTCAATGTGTGCTAAAAGCCAAAGGAAGTATATAAAGTATATACATAATTGTGGTGGGGTGAAAGGTCAATTTCACCAATACTGTCTTCCATGGTGAAAATCAACAAATAGTTCAATTAAAGTACATGAAAGTGCAGCTTCAGCTCCCATGTGAAGAACTTACCTGCTGATGACTACCAGCCTATCCAAACCATTTTATGATTAGAGTAGACTTCAAGAGTACCACTCAAGATTTATTTGGTGGAAGCAGTCTTAATAAAAAGAAGATCCAATGTGGAGTGACAGTCTGATGACATTTTCTATCCTAAACATTTGTGGAGTGACACCACAGACGACTTACTGAGTACTATCTATCTAAATGGACAGACAGGCACAAATTTAGGGAACAAAGGGTTTGAACATAGACAAGGTTTAACAAAAGGGTCACCTATGACATTGACCTTTGACCTTGAAATCAGTAGGGATCACTTGACCCATGGGGTGTCCAGCTGTGCAGTTTGACATTTCAATATTAAAGGATTATCAATTTAGAGCTCAGACAAGAAATTGTCCACAGACAGAGCAGTAACATAATACGTCCCATTTTAAGACAGGCGTATAATAGAAACTAATAATAGCAAAAGCCTAGCCAAAAGATAAATGTAGAAGAATGGTAGTTAAAAGATAAAAGTAGCAAAAGGCTAGCTAAAAGCTACAAGTAGTAAAGCACGACCTAAAAACTAAAAGTATTAAAAGGTTAGCTAGAAGCAAAAAGAACAAAATGCTATGAAAAAGTTGCAAAAGTCTTGCTAAAAGTAGCAGAATAGTTGCTAAAAACTATTTAAATTGGCATTCACCCAATAATTACATTTTCTTGATGTGGTGACGTGGTGTGGCAGTTCGGGACATCGTCAGTTCAGGACACCTTCAGGTATTTTGGACAGCATATAAAGGGTAAAAAAATGAAAACTATCACTAATGTATGCACACAAAACTTGACTAAAAGTTGGAAATGGACATTTCTGTTAACACAGGACCACAGAAAACTGTTAGGTACACGTTGTAAGAGTTTGATTTGCTAACTGTCAGAACTTCATACCATAGGCACCAGCTCCTTGTTAGCTCACACATTTGCTCCAATGTTTCCTGCTGATCCTTTGATGCTTTTCAAGATCAAGCACACATCGGCATTGATGGATTCACATTCCTTGCTTTTAGACTTTGGTCATGTCACCAAGAGCTTACCTCAAATTTCCAGGTAATTTCCATAATTCTCAGTTTCCAATATGGAATAATTCAAAAAATGTCCCAGCTTCACTTCCATTGGAAAGTTTCCAAAAATTTTCCACCTCTTTGCAACCCTACTTCTAAGACTTTTTTATGTTTTGGCTGCTACTTTTGTCAGATTTGGCACTGGTTTTACGCTGAATCCCCTTCCTGATACAAACTTGTCTTGAACCTGTTTTTTATCAGCCTTCCTAAAAGGCTTTTAATCCTCTGAGTTGTTACTGACCTGTTGCCAATTAACTCATTTTGTTGCAAAATGCTCCTCCAGCTGTTTCTGTTGAGAATATTTTATAATTGTGTTACAATAAATGTTTATATTTAAATTGATCAAAAACTAATTTTACATATTCATATAATAATTTTTAAAAATCTTTTAAAACACTGACCTGTTATCACTATACAATCTTTAAGTTACTTTTCCTAAAAAAAAAAAAAAAATCACAATTCCTAAAACAAAAGTTCATAAACTCAAAAGTTTTAAATTGCACATCTGACAGCTTTGTTTATATTTAACATATCCTGTCTCATGGTAAACTTTTGTTGCTCCCAGCCAATGTGAAAATAGGACAGACTAGAAGCACACAGAGAAAAAACCTCCGCCAAGGCACCTAACAAATGGTGCGATAGTGCGACCTGGATTAGCATCAAACTGTAATTAGTTGTTTTTTTATGACAACACCAACATTTCCTAAGAATTTTCTCCAAATCTGTTCTTTAGTTTTTACCTGATCTTTGCTAAAAGACAGACAAACAAACAGACAACTGAAAACAGAACCTTCTTGGTGGAGTAAACACAAGGGTCACATGTTGGAGCAGAGAGAAGTTTTTAACAAAGAGGTTTCCTGTGAGCTTGACCTTTGACCCTGAAATTGATGCCTGAAATCAACAGGCATCATCTTTGATTCATGAGGTGTCCAGCTGTGCAGTTTAACCTTCCTGTCATCCAGCTGCAGTCAGTCATGGGCTGATCTGTGACCTTGAACTTGGACCAAATCACCATCAACATTTAATCACTTGTTCCTTGTATCATGTTTGATGTTTCCTGATGTTTTGATTAATGGTGTTTAAAGACAGATGCTACTGAAAAAAATAACCTTCTTGGTGGAGGTAATAATAATGAAACAAAGCACAAGTTGAAATATTTTATTAAAAAGTGTTTGGATAAGACAGATCATAATCTGATGATTGTACAAAAGATAAAACGATAATGTCCCAGTTCAAAAAAACAAGTCTTTCAATAAAGTGACTTTAAGAAAAGGAAAAATCCTTTCACCCCATGACATACTTAAATGACCAATCTTGGTTCCAGTAGAGACTCCCATCGTTCTGTCACCTGCAGGAGGGGAAATCAAGATTGAATCAGAAATTAAATGGCATCCCGAGGCTGTTTCAAACCAGAACCATTTATGCAAATCCTTTTTTCTGTGTCCACAGTTACAATCGTAGTCTCAAGATTTAGCAAACTGACCATTGTGGGCAAAAAGGTAAAACATCTTTAAATAAAAAAAGAGGATTATTTTATGTCTGTGACAGTGAAGCCTCCACACTTACCCATGATCCTCTGGATACGGCATACTCAACGCTCTCTGAGCCGTCCGGGTTCTGATAGACGAGGTCAAACTTGCCAGGTTCTACAGGAGCTGCTGGAGAGGCACCAGGCGAACAACAATCAAAAAGCTGTGTAATATATGCATTTTGTGTTTGTTGGCTGGAAAGACAGGTGGGAAAACATGTCAGGGAAACAGCCTTCAACACACCTGTGTGTTTTGCAGGCGATATGTAGTCGACTGTATAGTTTTTACTTGTTTTAAGCCCAGTTAATTGTGAATCTAATGTTATTAGCTAAATTTAAATAAATAGCTCATTTTAATCTGACAAATTTGTATAAAATACATACAATAAATATTATATATTCCCCATTTTAAATAGCTGTTTCTTTCGGTTTTCTGTGACTGAATTCTCTCCACAGTCTGCTGCAATTCTTTCTAATAATATCCTTACAACATGCTGAATGTTCAAGCTTTTTATTTTCAAATATATAAATAACAGGAGCTTCATTTTACCTACAGTATTTTGTCATGCTGGATTTGGCACTGTAGATCTATATGTTGTACTTTTTAAATTTATATTTTATTTAGTTGCATTTTGTAGACTTAACTGCTCAAAATGAGATGAACTAAAATAAAGTTGTTGACTTTGACATTTGGGTGAAAATTAGTCGTTTAGATTAATCGATGAATTAGCTGATAGAGTTGCTCATAAACCCAGCTGTCAGTGGCAGCCCGAGTTCTCATTATATTGTGCGGAACATTATTTTCACGGTTTGACCAAAACGGCTACAGCTTCAACGTTTCTCATCATAAGATGTTCTTAGTCTGAAAGTCTGGTAGGAAAGGCCTTGAAGGAATGCTCGGCTTTTTGTGGTGATCTCTAAAGTGCTCTGTAAAACGTTCCATTCACTAAAACCAGTTTCAAAGCAAAACTGAAAATGTTCTGAAGCAGAACACAGATCAGGTAAATGGACAAAAGCTGTTGTTTTCAGATGAACTGATCATTCAGACTGAATGTGAAGAAATGTGTTTCGATTTTCATGCATTAGGCTGCGGTAGGTGCTTATTTTGACAGCCCTCCAGTCCTCTATCAGACCAGAAGAGATTATCCTACCATCAGAAGTCCTTTACCCGCTTCAAACCCCATCATGTTCCTGTTGACACTCAGCCTTTCTGCATTTTAACACAACTTCACACAACTTTAGCTGATTCCGAATTTCTTGATCAAGAGATTTGTTTTCTTCCAAATTTCAATTCAAACACATTCTCAAAACGTTTTACTTATATAATATTACAGTAATACAATACCGTGTGGTTTAAAATCAACCTTGCACTGTAACAGATGATAACTGAATTTTAACTTTTGTTCCTACCTTGAGAGGCATTAAGAAGTTTGAGTTCAACGTGTTTGGTTGTTGGGTCAAAACTAATAATCTTCCCCTCCTAGAGTAAAAAAAGTAAAAGGTTAATGATATGAATAAAGACTTAAAACTAACTTTTCAAAGTCCTTTCCAGTTATACAAGTTATACAAGATAATTCACCAAACGGAAGCAAATATTGCCTTCTTCAAAACCAAATCCACTCACCTTATATTCAGATATTTCTGGTGTGTAGCTCTCTGTTAACTCCAGCAGCTGTAAAGAAACAACAACAAAAAAAAAAAAACAGAGAAATTAACCTTTAGACATATCTATCTCATTCTTTACAAACTTAATTATTAGCACATGCTTTTTCTTCATTGGTCCTGCTTGGATGATTACTGAAGGTGGTGTTTGTTTGTCCCAATTCAATAAAGTCAAGTTTTACATTACAGGAACAACAATCAGCCCAAATAAAGGCCAGCAGTAGCCACAGAAAGATGCAAAATGACGAAGCTTTGAGAACTGGAGTTCCGGCAGCGAACTGTGGGCAGGTGGTGACTACAAGTGGGAAAGATGATGAAACAGGAGAGCTAAACCTAAACACAAAAACTTATCCCGAAGATCAATTCTCTATATATTATAGAGCCACTTTAACAGGGACAACTTGAACAGTGATTAGTAGAGCTGAATCAACTATATGTCAGCCTTTTAAACTCAATCTGACTGAAGCCATTTTAATGCTTTTCTAAGTGCCAATCATGCGTCATACTGAATGAATCACGTTTTATACACAGGGCCTTGGAAAAGTACTCATCCTCCTTGGAAATTTGTCTGTTTTGTTGCTTTTTGACTTGGAATTGAATTAAAATCAACAATTCACCAAAAATACTCCAGATTTAGTAACATTAAATGGAAAAACAGCTCGTTTTCAATGATTACTTTTTAGGATTAGAGTTAGTTTTTTAAAAAAGGATCCCTGAACATCACTTGGAGCTCCATTAGAGCCATTGTTAGGAAACTGAAAAGTGATGCCCACCAGTAAACATGCCAAAATAGAGTAATCTAGAAAAACTCACAGAGCAGGTAGGGAGGACATTAATCAGGAAAACATCCAGAAGGCCAAAGATAACATTGACAGAGCTGGGAGATGGGAGCATCTGTCCATAGGACCACTAGGAGCTGAACAGAGCTGAGCTTCAAGGAGGAACAGCAGGAAAAATACAATGGCTAAAGAAAAAACTCTAAACACCCTGCTGAAGACGCACTCCATTGGTTTAAGGAGAGCCAGTTAAACCTCCTGGAATGGTCCAGTCAAAGCTGAGACCTCAGTCCGACTGAGAACCTCTGATCTGATTTAAAGACTGTTGGACACAAGCAGCACCCATCCAACCTGAAGGAGCTGCAGCAGTTTGGGTGTGCAGAATGGACAAAAAGTCCAGGTTAGATGAAAATAAAGAGACTTGCTGCTGCTGCAGAAGGTGTGGTGTTAATGGTATGCATGGTTAAAAACTACAAATGGCCACCTGTGATGACATCACCGGGGGGGAGGGGGGGGGGGTGCGTCAGGCTTAAGTAGACAGGTGACGCTGATTGCTGAAAAAAGAAAATGTCTATGCTGAGAGTTGGTGTGATGCGGAATAAACTAATCACGATGATACAGTTGGACTGAATGCTCTCCTTCGTTAACACGACATGGTGTCAGGAGTGGTGCTGTAAATCGTCGTGAGGCTGCAACTTTATTCGGCTGCCGGAGACATGGCTGAGGACGACGTACAGAGAGTTGGTTCTGCGGGTCCATCTGCAACGTTCAGTATCCAGCCGCCAGAGTCTTTCGACTTCACAAAGCCGCAGGAATGGGCCAAGTGGATACGGCGATTCGAACGGTTTCGTCTGGCAAGTAACCTGAACTCTAGTTCTGAGGAGAATCAAGTTAACACGCTAATTTATTGTATGGGTGACGAAGCTGACGATGTTCTGCGGGGATTAGCGTTATCGGACGCCGACAGGAACACGTATCAAGGAGTTCGTGAGGGTTTTCAGGCTTTCTTCGTTGTCAAGAAAAATGTTATTTATGAGCGAGCCAGGTTTAACATGCGCAAACAAGAGGAGCATGAAACCGTGGATGCCTTTGTTACTTCACTGTATGCGCTAGCAGAACATTGTAGTTATGGAGCGCTACATGATGAACTGATTCGTGATAGACTGGTGGTGGGACTTCAAGATAAAAGGTTATCGGAACGTATGCAACTCGATCCAGATTTGACATTAGAAAAGGCCATTACTTCAGCAAGACAAAGTGAAGAGGTGAAACGGCAGCAGTCCTGCCTGCGTACCGATGCTAGATCAGAAACGGAAAATGGCAAATCTGTCGACAGAGTGTATGAAAGCGGGGTTAAGCCTCGTAAGACTAAATATCGACCCAAGATGCGCACTGCTATGAGTGAAAAAAGAGAGGTTCCGCAGTGTTATAAGTGCGGTGGTTCTCCATCCCATCCCAAACGTGACTGTCCAGCTAATGGGGAAAAATGTCATCTATGTGGGAAAAAGGGACACTTTAAGAGGGTGTGTAGAACGCTCAAGACTGTACATGCTGTGGAAAGAGACGATTTTTTGTTTTTGGGCAGCATTTCAAATGGAGATGAACCTTGGAGGGTGGATGTTGAAGTAAATAACCGAATTATTTCATTTAAGATTGATACGGGTGCCGATGTTACAGTTCTGCCATATGCCAGGTTTAAAGACATCTACAGAGATACAAGTCCCCCCATTCTGAAGAAAGTCACTAGACAGCTGCTAGGACCTGGGGGACGTGCACTGGACATTGTGGGGGTTGCTGAGATGTTAATGCGAAAAGGGAACAAGGTGATACATGAAAGTGTATATATTATGGAACATCTGCAGACTGCACTTTTGGGCAGGCCAGCCATTCAGAAACTGGAGCTTGTAGCTAGATTAAATGAGATAACTGCCGAAACATTAAAAACTAGCTATCCAAAGCTCTGTAGTGGTCTGGGAGAAGTGAGACAGCCTTATGCCATCAAACTGAAACCAGGTGCTCAACCATTCTCATTAAAAACACCCAGAAGGATTCCACTTCCTTTGATGGACAAGGTCAAGCAGGAACTGTCCCGCATGGAAAGTTTGGGTGTGATCAGTAGAATTGAGGAGCCAACTGAATGGTGTTCAGGAATGGTGGTTGTTCCCAAAAAGACAGGTGCTGTACGCATATGCGTTGACCTCACAAAGCTGAATGGGTCCGTGTGTAGAGAAAAGTATATTCTTCCGTCTGTCGATGAAACACTTGGTAAACTGGGAGGAGCTAAAATCTTCAGTAAATTAGATGCTAATATGGGCTTTTGGCAAATACCTTTAACTGAGGAAACGGCAAAATATACAACCTTCATTACTCCTTTTGGTCGTTATTATTTCAAGCGGCTACCCTTTGGTATAGCGTCTGCCCCTGAGCATTTTCAAAACAGAATGGTAACAGAGGTCACAGAGGGGCTAGATGGGGTGGTATGCCATATGGATGATGTGTTAGTGTGGGGGAGAACACAAAAGGAGCATGATGCTCGTCTGCATATCGTTCTTGGAAAGATTCAAGACGCGGGTATTACACTGAACATTGATAAATGTGATCTTTCAAAACACACCGTAACATTTTTGGGCCACGTTATCTCTGCCAATGGAGTTAGCCCGGATCCAAATAAAACAGAAGCTGTGAGAAAGATGAAAGAACCAAGAGATGTGAGTGAGTTAAGAAGCTTCCTTGGAATGGTTAACCAGCTGGGGAAGTTTATTCCACGGTTAGCAGAGCGAGACAAACCTTTAAGGGATCTCTTGTCTAAGAAAAACTGTTGGATATGGGGAGTTGATCAAGCCAAAGCATTTGAAGATCTGAAAGAGATGCTTTCATCCCCGCCAGTGTTAACTATGTACGACACAAACAGGGAATGCAAAGTTTCAGCAGATGCATCAGCTTATGGTCTGGGGAGCGTGCTGCTTCAAAAATGGGGTCAAGAATGGAGACCTGTTGCATATGTGTCACGAGCACTAACACCGACTGAGCAGAGATATGCACAAGTGGAAAAAGAAGCTTTGAGTCTTACCTGGGCTTGTGAAAGGTTCAGTAATTATCTCATTGGCAAACATTTCCACATGGAGACTGATCATAAACCACTTGTGAGTCTGTTGGGTTCTCAGAGCTTGGATGCCCTTCCACCGCGTATTCAGCGTTTTAGAATGCGTCTCATGAGATATTCCTATTCCATCTCATATGTGCCAGGGAAACATCTGGGGACAGCTGACACTCTGTCACGTATCCCCATGACAGAAATTTTAACAGAAACTGAAACGAAGTTGGTTGAAGACTCAAATATTTATGTGGACAGTGTGATACAAAACTTGCCTGCAAGCACTAGCTACCTTGAAGAGCTGAGAGAGGAGCTGAAAAGGGACAGCATATGTGCGCGTGTGATGCAGCTATGTGAAGGAGGATGGCCTACACACTACAACAGTGAACCAGCACTTAGACTGTACTGGGCTGAAAAGGCATTTCTTACAGTGAAGGATGGTCTTTTGTTAAAAGGAGAAAGACTTGTTATTCCTTCCACTATGAGAAACGATGTGCTCATGAGACTACATGAAGGACATCAGGGAGTGGTGAAATGTCGAGAACGAGCGCAGCAGTCAGTATGGTGGCCTGGACTAAGCCAGCAGCTAAAAGAGCTGGTTCTAAAGTGTCACACCTGCAACAGAGAAAAAGTAAATCATATTGAGCCACTGATGTCATCACAGTATCCAGACAGACCATGGCAAAAACTTGGGGCTGATCTGTTTACTTTGCAAGGGAAAACGTATATTCTGGTTGTGGACTATGCATCAAGATTTGTGGAAATTGCTCAATTAAGTCCCACAAGATCAACAGATGTGATTCCCCACCTGAAATCTGTGTTTGCACGTCATGGTATTCCCGAAGTATTGATCACAGATAATGGTCCCCAGTTTTCATGTGCTGCTTTTGCTACATTTGCAAAGTTATATGGATTTCGCCATATTACAAGTAGCCCGAGATACCCACAAAGTAAC
>NC_051441.1:21410067-21438948 GCF_001649575.2 Kryptolebias marmoratus
AGGGGGGGGGGGTGCGTCAGGCTTAAGTAGACAGGTGACGCTGATTGCTGAAAAAAGAAAATGTCTATGCTGAGAGTTGGTGTGATGCGGAATAAACTAATCACGATGATACAGTTGGACTGAATGCTCTCCTTCGTTAACACGACAGGTGGGGACACGGTATTGAGTTTTGAGGGATGAATAGATGCAACGCAATTTTTCAGTTTGATTTTTTTATGATTTAAAACATGTTTTCTACCATGCAACTTCATTAATCTAGATTTCTTTTGAAGAATTCTGTTTTTATTCAGACTAAAAATCTAATTTAATTTCAGATTTTAAGCTAATTAAATAAAATGATTACCAAAAGGGATGAATACTTTGCAAGGTGCTGTACCCTCAGCAGTAAAAGTTGTATTCAGAAAGCTGTACATTAAAAAAACAAACAAAAGAAAACTGTAATTTGTGTAACGTTTATGAGCCTTTGCATTCAGAGGATACTGTTACACAGCCTAGAGGATTGTGTCTCCCTGAAAAAAAGTCTCACATCAAACTGTTTCTTGAGGAAGAGGAGATTCAGACTTTGGCTGCATTTTTAGCTCTGACACCCACGCTGTCATCAACTGGCTCCCACACACCTTCTGGTCAAAATCTGCAGCCACGACATGCCCCAAACAGAACTAAGTTTAAAAGAGTTTTAAACACACTTAGTGACAGAAACAGTTCAGCACTAAGACATAGTGGTGGGAAGGAAATGAAATGGCCCACAGCCGTTGGAACTGGTCCTAAAATCCGTCAGATCAGCCCTAGATCAGGGCTAGAGCTGATCTCGGACCAGCTGGACCTGGAGGACGATTGGGGACCCAATGCACAGTCTATAGAGACACGTGTCAGTGGTGTGGGTGGGTTTTGTCTTGCTGAAAGACTGTACCAGGGTGCTGTATTAGGAGGGGTAAGACAGACTGACATAAGATGTCACTGATGAACTTCTGTGTTGTCGGGGTCTCCTGAACCCCGACCCTATGGCTCATCCACCATCCACCATGATGCCAGGACTGACACTGGTGTGTCTCTCCACAACACTGACAGAAATGCAGAACTGAACCCATTGCTGGCCATGAAACGACTCCACTCATTATCAGCCCATGCCTCCTGGTTCCAGCACCAGTCTAAACACAGCCGTCTCTGCTCTGGTAGAAATGGCAGCCTGCATGTGACGGTGAACCCGTAGTCCGGCTGATTCCAGTCATGGAGACACGGTGCAGGGTTACATGGAGTGTTGGGAAAAAGTATGGTTTGGAGACAGTGGGACTGATAAAAAGACAGGAGACAGAACTGGAAGTGGCAGAGCTGAAGATGTTAAGGTTCTCCTTGGGAGGGACAAGGATCGATAGGATGAGGAATGAGGTCATCAGAGGTACAGCACAGGTTGAACGACAGAGATAAAGTTAGAGGCCAGACTGAGATGGTTTGGACATGTGCAGAGGAGGGACAGTGGGTATATTGGTAGAAGGATGTTAGAGATGCAGCTGCCAGGAAAAAGACAAAGAGAAGATATATGGATGTAGTTAGAGAGGACATGGACGTAGTTGGAGTGAGGACAGAGGACAGAGTTAGATGGAGGAGGATGACTCGCTGTGGTGACCCCTGAAAAGGGAACAGCTGAAAGAAAAGGAAGAAAGGTGTTGCCTGGCTTGGGAGATGAGAACCTTCATGATGTGTGTGGGTACCCTCACATATTCCTTGGTTCCAACATTAGACCACTGTAACATCTGTACACCTCACTTTAATTCCATGACACGACCCCCCAGCCTCGTGCAAACCCACAATGAGACTCCTACCCAACTCCATCAAGTAACAGCTGTAGTCATATTAACAGTACTGCTGTCTAATGAGTCTACGAGGCATCCTCTGTGTCACCATATTTATTTAAAGATGATGCAAACCATGAATTTCAACATTCAGGACAAAAAAATCTGAAGACAACTAAAGTGATTAAATGATCAGGCTGTGAAACAGACTGAAAAATGGTCGTACTACTATTTTATTTAGATTTATGACCTAACTATTTTTGGAATTCTTTTGTGTAACCACTTTAGATATTTGTTGTTCATTTTTTTACTTTCACCTACACTTCATGATTTTTATTCTTATGTTATCCTTCTTTGTTTTGTTGTAAAAACTCAAACTTAAACCATGATTTATGTGGATTATGTTCTTTTTACGTCACTGAAATGTATGCTTTTTGTGTTAATCACTAGAAAATCTAATGCTGGAGGTGAAGACCAGTTAAAACAGCTGGATAGGTTTTTACAAATATTGAACCTGGATGGATCAAAAATATATTAAAAAAAAGTAAAAAATTAGCAATGCACAACTGAAATGTTTTAGATTAGTTTGTTTCCCTCTCAAGCTGC
The DNA here is from genome assembly GCF_001649575.2 of Kryptolebias marmoratus. NCBI lineage: Eukaryota > Metazoa > Chordata > Actinopteri > Cyprinodontiformes > Rivulidae > Kryptolebias > Kryptolebias marmoratus. The sequence goes on from NC_051441.1 coordinate 21,412,464, forward strand.
TGTAAAAGTGGAGCTGTTTGTTTCAGTGTTGTTAACAGATCAGATTCAATGGGGCTTCTTAGACTAAACTCACCTTGAAAGCGATGGTCTGGCCCACCTGTGGCGGCGCTGCTAACAGAGGCATAGAGCTGTAGTCCTTCTGAGGAACACTTTCTGCTCCGTTCTATAGAAACACACGTAGTCACACAGTCCAGGAGTCAGTTTAGCTCTTCCACACACCAGCAAACGCGGCGATCGTGTCTACATACGCACTTCAGTGTTTACACTGGTAAAACCTGGTTCAGACAGGGGCTCCTGCATTTAACTGAGTGTAGTGATGCATAACAAAAATAAAAACTATCCTGCTTTGATTACCTGTCATTTCACCTTGTTTTTCCAACAGAAGAGTAGTTAGAGCTCTGCTTCAGTGTGCACATTTGTCTCACCAGCAAAGTAGCATTTCTTTTTTTAGTTTTTTTTTTATAAATTATGTAACCAAATAAAGTGAAAAATAGCAGTTCTTGTCCTGTTTAATTAGCTTTAGATGCTGCAATACATTTAGAAGTTAAAAGGAAATGATTTTGATTCGAACATACTGTTTGTTCAAAAGCATATTAGAATGCTATATGAGCAGTAATAGAAATAAGACATCACATTTCTCCAATTTTTCATTAATTTAAAACTTTTGCCTGAAACGAGTTAACCCCACGTGCTTTTAGCATAATTTGTTAAGTGCAAACTTTGACAGGAAGAACTTTTGCCTCCCTCTTGTGGCAACAGGAGCAACGGTCACAAACACTGTTAATGTCTGATTGTGCTGGACGGCCACAGGACCACCAGAAACGTGTTTTTATAATCCTGGACCTCATGCGGGATCCCAAAAGGTGAATTTGGAAGGGGTTCGGCATCCTCACAGGATGATGCCAGTACAAGTATGAAGTCCTGCCACCTCCATGTAAACAAATGGGACTTCACCCGTATCGAATTAAAAAGAAAAATACATCTAGATCATTTTTCCAGGTGTTGACTTTTGTTGATTTACATAGTTCTTACTATCCTGCCATAGGTTTGAATACATTTAGCTGTATTTACCTATTTTGTGCTTAAAAGAAAGGTCATGCAACACCATGATTGTGTGCGGGGGAGTAGGCAGGACTAACATCCTCACATCCTTACTGAGCACTCTAGTTCCAAAAACACAACATAGCCTTTCATGTTGGAGGTTTGAACTCATCTAATGGTGAGAAATGATGGCGCTGTAGCAGTTTTGGTCAGACTTTGGAAAATAACGTTATGCACGATCTCATGCAATATTGTAAGATGTCAGGCTCAGGAGTATGTGTTGTGAATGACCCTCAGCTACTACCACATCAAGTTTTAGCTCAATATCTGTAAAGGTTGACTGACTTTTAGCCATTTTTGTATCGGTTATTGTCAATTATCTGTGGCGACCAACTTTAATCAGTTAAAAGTGAATCAGTTAAAGATGTGTTCAATGATTACTTTCTGCAGGTCACTTTAAAATTTATCCAGGTGTCAATGAGATATTTTGCTAGCAGACAGACACATGTACAAACATGGGCAAAATTATTATCATTATAATCATTATTGCCTGCCTTTTAGTTTTCAGTGACAGGCAGTAAAACCAGTGAAGTCACAGTGACCCCGTGTGAACTGTAAATGGATATTGAACAAACCTGGAGGACTACAGACACGTTGGTCAAAGAATCAGTCTGGTAGGAAGGCTCCTTTGCATCTTTGTGGCTGGACTCAAAGCTACTTTGCCTTTTTTTGTTGCCTTCATCTTTCCACCCGTCTCTAGGACCAGCACCAGCCCAAAACCCATCCTTCCGCCTGCTGCGGTCCCCCCAGAGACCGGCCATGCTTTGGGGAGGACGCTGAGGATGTTTGATAATCAGCTGAATGTCGTCTTCACTGTCCTGATCGCAAGCCTCTGTGAGAGTGTCAGGGGGGGGCGGGACCGGTCCGGCAGCAGGTTTCTGGGAAGAGTTTGTGGTCTGTGAGGTGCAAGCAGCTTTAGGTGAGTTAGAGGTGGAGGTGGTGGGTGCTGAAGAGTTGGGTTTTGGTGGGGCTTTAACAGCCTCATCTGAAGAGGAGTCCGTTTCTGAGGATGATGAAGAGGGAGTCCGGGCGGGGGTTTGGGCATGTTTGGTGTTTGCCTTGGACGCAGCAGGGACAGATGACGATGCTTTGGCTGCTTTTTTTCCAGAAGCATTTTTCTCCTCACTACTGCTGCTACTAGAATCTGACGAGGGCGTGTTCTGTTCTTTACCTTGTGCCGTCAGGGTGTTCTTGGAGCTCTTAACTTCCCCGCTGACACAAAGTGCCTTTTTGTGGGGTGGAGCAGCTGGTTTAGGGGTAGCAGCGTGGCTGTTAGCCGCCGACTTTTTCCTTTTCTTCGTTTTGTGTTTTTTGCCTTGTGACTTCTCGTTTTTGTTGGCAGCCGTAACCAAATGAGTCTCTTCTGCTGAGGTCTCCTCGAGCCTTTTCTTTTTCTTCTTCTTCTTCTTCTTGCAGTGTGCGCTCAAGCTTTCGCCTCCTGATCCATCCTCCCCCGTGTCTCTTTGTCGCTTTCTGCAGGTCTCTGCCGCAGGATCTGAAAAGCTGCCGTGCCCGTTCACCTGAGCCAGACAGTCCACCTTCACCCTAGCAAACAGAAATATCTGTTAATGAAGAGTCAGACATGTTCAAATGAGCCAAACAAATGCCCCAGTCGAGCCCACCCACTGATGAAACTCTTCAGTTTAACAAATACCTCAACACTTCTTGATACACTTCTACTTTACTGCATTTATATAAAAAATATATATATATTCTTAAATTCCAGAATATTCAACATATCTGACAAGGAAACAGACTGCTGGGATCATCATTTTTGTGGACTCAGAACCTAAAGAAGTGTCAGAACTATTTCAGGACATTAGATTTGAATCAGTCCCTCCCCATGACAATAATAAGATAAAAGTAGCAGCAAAGTTTGGGAGCCTAAAGCAGAGCTTTCTAAGTATGGACAGATCAGATGGTGTAGAGAAGAGGTCCCAGAAGTTGGGTTTGTGACCACACTTTGGGTCATGAAACACTAAGAGGCTGTTCAGATCTGTCATTAATAAAGGGTTACAGCGATCTGATTGCATATGGATCGAGCTAAATACAGGTTTGACCTGCCTCAAAGCTTACTGAAACCATTTCCCCTCAGATCCTGAGAACAAAGTTGTTGTTTCTCTCCTAACAGCTGTTAATAATAATGATGATGATGGAAATTCAAACTCTCTTCTGGGTTCTGGTTCATTTGGCTAAGTTTACAGAAAAGAGGGGGGAGTTTTGTGTTGAGTTCGTCCAGAAAAGAAAGTGGGATCCAATCACTGGCTGTAAAGTGCAGAGCTGAATGAAGCAGCTCTTCAGTGGTTATTGTGAGGCTACAGGCGAGTTTAAAAACACATCCCATGGTGAAAGTCCTTAAAGCAGCTCTGAAACAGGCTGCATGAGGGAGCTTTGGTTTATTTCCCCTTCAGGGAATCTTATCAAACTTGTCAACAATATAACACGTGATAGAGTTTTATTATCTGTAGTAACTGGACCTGTTTGGGAAGCTCAAACTGATACAGACTTCATGTTTTATCACCACCGCACACGGACCTGACGCTGTCGTTGTCCCGGACCACGTAGATGCTCTCGGTGTGCGGCAGGTAGCAGTCCTCCACGAACAGGCTGAGGATGCTCCTGCGGCCGAACTCGAACCTCTCCCGAATGGTGCTCTCCAGGTCCGCCACGAAGCGGCACGAGTTCAAGTCAACGAGCAGCCAGCACATCCGGCACCCGACCACGGCCGGCGGCGGGTAGTCGAAGAACAGCCGGAGCCGGATGAAGCTGGGACCGGGAGCCGCCATGACACGCTGTAACCGGCTGTAACCACCACGCTGCTTGATGCCGCCGCCTCGCTGCGCTCAACAACACTTCCGCTCAGACTTTTCAAAACAAAACGAACATATGCTGCTGCCCCTGGCGGCTTGGAGGCCATTCTCCGCAGCTCTTCATTACAGTTTCTAAAAAATTTTTTGAAGAGAAACTGTAAATAATTAATTTGGCTGCTGTCGCGGAAAGGACATTTAAACATTATGGCCTGTCTGTAAACAAAAAACAAAATGAAGAAGCTAAACGTGCATCAAAAAGTTTGATAACTCGAACGTAGATATTTTATAATATACAGTTTAAATGTATAAAACTGGTACGGTTTAGTTCTGCTTCAACTAAAACGAAATGAAAACATCTGTAATTCATTAGGGAAAAGTCATTTCAGAAAAGGAAACAGGGAGTGGGTCAGCTGACCCCGGTGGATTCACGTGACCCTGGTAGAGTCACGTGACTCCGCCCCGTTTAAAATTGTAGGTTGAAGCGGAGCGGGTCTCCCCAACAATGGCTCGGTTTCCACAGCTTATCTGTCTGACGCTTTTCCTCGCTGCTGTCGTGCGCCACGGTAGGATATTTTTGCTTTCGTGTCTTGTCGTCACGGTGACTTTCCGCAAGGTTTTCCTCGCCTTTGGCTTCAGCTTTTTAAGTGTACAGAAAGCGAAAGAACGGAGGGGCGGCCCCCGGTGACCGTGTTGTGTGTCGTGTCTGCAGGGCTCCCCTCTGCCCCCCGCTCCGGCGGAGAAGCCTGGGACTATGTGGAGGTGAGAGCCGGGGCCCACATGTTCTGGTGGCTGTACTATGCGGACAGTCCGTCTGCTGGATACAAAGATCTGCCTCTGGTCATGTGGCTGCAGGTAGGAAGTTCTCACACGGGACTTTTTTTTCCCCGCTCAGAAGTTTTGGTGTAGAACAGTGGTTCTGTAACCTTTCAGGCCGTGCACCCCTTTTGGGGAAAAACCATTTCCAGGCATCCCCTCGGCTCAATAAAACTAAAACTGAGTCAAATTTAACTGTAATAATAATGATAATAAATTATTTACACAACTCTTTGTTGTTGTTTGTTCTTGGTAAATTACTGTCAGTTTAAATCATGTGATCTAGTTTTTGTGACCTTTTGTCTCCACATGACTCCTTTTAGACTAAGCTTTTTTTTTAATTTATATAAATAAACAAACTAAAAAACATTCAAAGCACCTCCACTTCACCAGAACAGAAACAGATGGCTCCTTCAGCCTCTGATTATTCAGCAATTAATAGAAATTATTCAGTTTGTCTAATCACTTTTAGAACCATAAAAATAAAATCCAGTCTGATCACAGAAACCCAACAAATATACGTGTATGAGAGCTCAATATTATCACAGCATTAAAAGCAGCAATGTGGCTATTTCCACTATATTCTAGTTGAAAACTAGAAGCACTCAGAGTGTAGACCTCCTCCAAGGCCACAGAGTGATTAAAAAATAGTGATAATAATCTGGATCAGCATCAAAATGTAATCCATTGTTGTTGTTTTTTGCTTCAATCCCAACATTTCCTGAGAATTTTAATCCACATCTGTTCATTAGTTTTTACCTGATCTTTGGTAACACAGACAAACCAACGGACACAACCAACCAGGTAACAGAAGGGTCATATGTAGGAGCAGAGACAAGTTTTTATCAAAGGGGTGACCTTGACCTTTGAGTCCATGAACCTTGAACTCAACAGGCATCATATTTGACCCATGAGGTGTCCAGCTGTGGAGTTTGACCTCTCCATGTTAAAGGGTCATTGATTTAGAGCTTGAACACGTAATTGCCCGCAGACTGACAGATGAATGACGGGACGGATGGCGCCATGACATGCGTCTCATCTTAGGATGGGTGGTCCCAACCATGTGACCGCGAAACCGACTTCTTGACTTGTTCTGGAGTGTAACGGAGCCGTAAGAGGCACTACAGAGCAATGAAGATCTGGAACATCGTATTTAACCACAGTTTTTGTCCAACAGCAATATGGGCTCTTAAACAGTTTTGTTCTTATGGTTTTAAATTAGTGTTTTCATCGTGTTTCTTATCTATTTATTGACATTTTTTTTTAGCTTTTTAAATGTATTTACTTGGTATGAACATCTGAACAGTAGCATTTTAAAATGTGTATTGTTTTTAACGGCTAAATGGCACTTTGACTTTGACCAATTATATAATGATGGAGGATAGTTGCCTCTACAGCACACGTGTAAAACTCAAGGCTCGCGGGCCAGATCCGGCCCTCTGTAACATTTCATCCGGCCCCCAAGATAAAGTTTAAATTTCATTCGGTCCGGCCCTCTAGTCTGGAACAGATCGAGTCTTTGATTCTTGATTCTTTTTTTGCTTAAAAAAACTGAGCCTAAATAGTGAAGTTTTCTCTGACAGTGACTTAGAAGCCAACAATATATAGTTTTAATTTCTGTATGATCAGGTTTTTGTCTGTTTTAATGTTAAAAAATAAATTTATAAGCTGAGTGAGGTGTAAGAAATGACAGCTAATGATGAGCTTTTTGAAGTTTGATCTATTTGTCTGTGTTCATTAAAGTATGTTTGCTCTAAATTCTGTATAATCTGTAACTGGGGAAAAAGGTAATTGATATTTCTATATGAATGATTTGAAACAATACATATTAAACTAAGGTTAATTTACGTAATTTTTTTATAAATATTGATCGTGATTGGCCCTTGGCTAGGACCAAATATTTAATTTTGGCCCCCTTGCGTCACTGGGTTTGACACCCCTGCTCTACAGCCTCAACTTTGGTTAGGAAGAAATGGTTGTTGAATAACAGTTTACTGTACATCCAAATGTGCATATTTGCAGTCTACTTCATTTTTGAAATGTCTACAGCCCTATAAATTTAAACTTCTGAGGAACTTGTTCTGTACCATGGGATATGTTGTAGACGTGGTGTGACTAGATGAATAAGACCTGTTCTGCTTCTATTTATGTCTGACGAAGAGGAACTACTGATCTGCCTGGAAAAAAAAACAGTTAGCTCTATGAAACGGCCTGCTGCTGACAGGCAGGTGATGATGTTTCTTGCTCGTGTCTGTGCGCTCTTGTGTCTGTCAACATAATATTTCTCAAGCCATTGGGCAAACTTTAACATAACTCGCAGATTGGATGACGTTATGAATCACAAAAATGGCTGTAGCTTTGCCAATTTCACACATGTGGACCCAAAATTTGGTGTGGTAGTAGCTGAGAGTGATCCCCAACTTATACCTTGAGCATTCCACAATATGAGATATTTTTACTTAAAAGATTGGCGATGTCTCTGTCAGCGCTGTCTGTCTGTTTAGCAAAATATCTCATGAACCACTTTAAAAGACTGAAATTAATCACGGGATGTGCATCTACCACTGATTAACTTTTGGAGTAACCCCAATTTAAAATGGCCACCACAGATAATTGGTATTATCCAACACTAAAATGGCTAGAACTATTGAGCTAAACATTGGTCTAGTAGTAGCTGAGATTAACCATCAACTCTGTTGATTTGTTAGCAAATCGTCTGCTCCCTCCAAACAACAAAGTAGCCCAAGGACATTCCTTCTGTCTGCCTGTCTGTCCATGTCCATGTCCATGTCCATGTCCATGTCCACTCCCTGAGTAACGAACAGACTCTGCCGGTCTCTGTGCACGTAGGGTGGACCAGGGGGATCAGGAACTGGCTTTGGAAACTTTGAGGAGATTGGACCGTTGGACAGGGACCTGCAGCCCAGGAAGACCAGCTGGGTAAGGTGGTGACTTGGAATTTAAAGTGCTCACACTTCAAGTGTTTTTGAAGTTTCGAGTCAAAATAATTGTGATTACAGTACAAAATTACCAAAAAAGCGATACAATTTTGTATTTTAAACATTTGTTGTGTTCGCTGTGGTCCTTTATCAGTAAGATATGGGTTTGTGAAATTTGCAAATGACTGCATTCAATTTTTATTTACATTTTTACACAACGGCCCAACTTTTTTTGGAAATGGGGAGATGGAAGCAAATTTTTATCCATGAAGCTCACTAGTTGCTCTGCCATTGACCTTTCAATAACTTTTATATGAAAAGTTATCTGATAAAGTTACATGCTTGGTGAGAAGCATCTGACATCAAAGTTTAATTGACACATCTTTAAAAGATGTCACAAAATTCCCAATTTTCAAAGGATTGGTTTACTAAGGTGGGTATTGGGTTTATCAAAGTGTGACTATTTTGTTTGAATTCAATAGCCTACCTAAATTTGAAGTTTATCCATTTTTATTTATTTATTTTTTTGTATTTTTCACAATGTTTGACATAAAGTTGAAACATAAAAACTTGTGGTGCGTGCGTGTGTGTGCGTGCGTGTGTATGGTGTCCTTTAGGTGCAGGCAGCCAGTGTGCTGTTCGTGGACAACCCTGTGGGAACTGGTTTCAGCTACACCGACGGGCCTGATGGATTTGCCACCAACGTGTCCACAGTGGCCTCAGACATGCTGGTGCTGCTCCAACACTTCTTCACCGAGAAACCAGAGTTCCAGGTTTGTCAGCTGTCAACACACACACACACACACACACACACACCACCTCACATCCACGATTTAGGATGAAATCTGCAGGACTGATTGCGAAAAAGATGCATTCAGGACAAGAGCGAACTCGAAACACCTTAGCTAACTTTATTTGAACTACAGTTAACTTATGCTAACTTTAAGTGGGACATTAAAGGGGTAGTCCAGTCATCTTTAAAGTGATGTTCTGTCTAATAGTTATAAAACAGTTAGTACCTTATTAGCCGTGACATCAGTCACGGTGCACAGAGTGTGGAGAAAGAAGCAGAAGTCTTCATCCAGGCTACATGAGTGTCAGTTTCTTTCATCATTTTTAAAGCACACAAAACAAACTCTTTCTCAAAAATGAGACATTGGTGTGAAAGAACACTACATCAGCTCATATTAAACCTCTACACTTTTGCACAACAACGTTCTTTTAGCTTGTTGCTGTTTTCTGTATGTGTGGATGGACCGTGTTTATATTGACAGTGCCGAGGCTGCTGAATGTATTAGTCCGCCTCATTGGCATGTCTATTTAAATGGACCCCAGATAATGATCAGAGGACTGATGCATTCAGCAAGCATGACACCCTCTGGAAAATAACTCCTATAATTCCTTGCAGTGTCAGTAATGTATGTGATGTGCTGGTTTGAACTTTGTAGAGCATCCCCTTCTACATCTTCTCTGAGTCATATGGAGGGAAGATGGCAGCTGCTATCTCCTTGGAGCTCACAAAGGTTTGTGTATTTCTTGAAGTCTGAGAGTATTTAATATGATGAGCAAATGGAAACAACACCTCCCCCCAAATGTTTAAAGAGCTGTTGAGCTATAACATGACTCTATTTGAACAGGTGACTGATTTAACCTAAGATCAGGTACTGCAGGTTCAGAGTTTAATCCGTGTCCCTCCACAGGCCGTAGCCCAGGGGTCGGTGAAGTGCAGTTTCGCTGGTGTGGCACTTGGAGACTCGTGGATTTCCCCTCTGGGTCAGTACCGGTCAGCCTTCGTTCAGGACTTTTCTCACAAGCAGCTCTACAGAAACGCTCCACATCTGCATTCAGGACTATGAGCACATTGATGCAGACAGGTTGAACTGCTCCTCATTCAGTTCAAACCCTTTTGACCAGCCAATATGATTTCTGCAGCAGACCTCAGTACAGCAAGACAAATGCTGCATCAGCGTGCGGCAGGCAGTCGGCAGGAAGTTATACTTATTTCGAATCCAGTTTTGGTTTTGTTTCTTCGCTTTCAAAGAGGCTGCTGAACTTTGCACATGTTCAAACCACATGAGAAGTTATAGAAATGTCTTCTGTGTTATTTCCCAATAATGTTTTTGCTTGTGTCTGTGTGTGTGGAGTTTTTAGTTTTAGTTGCAAGAGCCTTAGACTAAGATAATCTTATGTTAAGAAATCAGAGTTGTGGCCGTTTTAGTAAAACCTCAAAAATAACGGTATGTGCGATCTAATGCAATATTCCAAGGTGTCACGCTCAGAGTATGTGGTGGTAATGACTCTCTGCTACTACCATTTTTGTGTTTGCTTATGTTGATAAGCTGTGGCAGCCATCTTCAATTAGATTACCTCCATAAGTGAATCAGCTGCACATTCACATTTTAGCTCAATATCTGTAAAACCGGTTAAAAGATAAACATTATTTTATTTTCTAAGGTCAGTTGGCTGTAGCTGCCATCTTGAATTGGTTTGGTTCTGACAGTTAATCAGCTTTAGATGTGTATTCAGTGATTATTTCCTGAAAGTTTTATTAAAATCTGTTCAGTCATTCAACAGATACTTCACTGACAAATGGAGTTTACTGCAAATATAGTTGATGGCAAAAGTTTAAACAAAGATCTTGTGCAGACTGTTAATGCTCAGATTATGTGTTGGGATCAGTCTCAGCTACCATCACACCAAATTTTAGCCAAATATCTGTAAAGTTGATTGAGTTATAACCTCTTTTTAATTTTAACTTTAAAAAAGAATCTGTCCACTGGTTGATGAGATGAGCAAAAACCATTATTACCCGTCTTTCACCTCTTGGCATTGGGCGATTTAAAAACATTAGAAAATGGCCGACTTTTAAAGAGTGCTTAATGATTTTTCAGCAGGGGAAGTTTACCTGTTGCTCACTGTTGGACTTGTTCTTTATTCAGACTCTGTCATGACGTGGGGACCCTACCTGTATTCGACTGTAAGTAACCCAGAAGACGTTAGTGACGCCTCCGGGGCCAAGCTGCTGCGCTGAACCTCCCTCTGCTCTCCTGTGCGCAGTCACTGCTGGACGATTACGGGCTGTCTGATGTCACCAGTGCAGCGGAGAAGGTGAAGCAGGCGGTGGAGAACGAGGAGTACCTTAAAGCCACCGAGCTGTGGTCCGTGATGGAGTCTGTGGTGGAGGCGGTTAGTACCATGCTGTTCACATGAACCTGTCGGCCTTAAAATGATTACCTCAGACGGGGTGATTGACTCGCTCAAAGTTAGACAGATGGAAAGGCTGTGGGAGGAGAGGGTGTGGAGGGTGCTACAGCACCCCCTGGTGGATGCCAGAAGCAAAAACTAACAAAACAAATGTCATTAGAGGTTCATTGGTTTAAATTCCAAGAATATTTTGGTATTATTGAATTTGCTGTCATTACTGTTATTATAAATCTTTGTTCATGGTGATTCAAGTAGCTTTATTTTGAAATCCCTTTTGAGTGGAAGTGCCATTATTTGGCTTAGCGCCATTAGTTTTGTCACTTTTAATTTTCCCAGATGTGGCTCAAACCTGCCGTTGTCTAAACAGTCATGGGTATCACAATTGAATTATTTCTGAATAGATACAATAACTGAAGTAGGGAAAAAACGTTTCATATCGGAAGCATTCAATCATCTTCCTCTGACACCATAAAGCTCCAGCTGATTGGCACCTGTCGCCAGAAAGGGACGCAGAAAAGGTGAGGCTTTGGCTAAAAGCTTTAAAAATATAAACCAAAAAGTCCTGAAAGGAGCTTGTTTTCAGAGTCTCTCGTTTTAAAAAAATTGCACTAGTTTTAAAAAAAAAAATTACTAGGGTCTCTTCAGCATTTTCTGTGATCACTCGGAAGTGTGACGTAAATATCAAATACAGATAGTGTGGGGATGAAATGGTTCAGTTTGTTGTAATTAATTGTGTAAACCGACCCAGAACCCCTTCAGCTGTGTCATTCTTCAGCCTCCCAAAGGACAAGAAAGCTGGATGGATGTAGTTAGTTTAGGGCCTGTGTGAAAATTGCAACCCAAAGTCTGGAGACTGACTGTGGAGTTAATGTTTAGAAGAGGAGCAGCTGAACTACAAAGCTTCAATAGAAGACCCGTGGCCTGTCAGAATCCAGATGGGAGACTCCTTGCAGACTGTGTGACATCATTGTAAAGCTTGGGCATTCCTCTTGTGAAATGCGGGGCTCGATTTTCCGAAAGCATCACTCAAGACCAAAAAGGAAACATATTTTCAAACCAACACTCTTGTTATCAAAACATGCTTCTTCTTCTGGTTTTTATTTTCCCTAATAAACACTGACACTGTAACCTCCTCAGTGACCTACAGCAGTTAACGAATGAGGTATCTCCGCTCACACAATCACCCCACTTCAGGATTTTGGGACAAAAACTCTAAAAACAAGTCATTAATGTTTTAAATCAGATAAATGGACCGCTGGAGTGTTTTATGATAGAGTTTAACTAAAAGAAAAACACTCATTAAAAGAAAAGAAAACCTCCCAGTCAGTAAAAACAGTTTTTTACTGATTGGGAGGTTTTCTCTGAAACCATTCGATGGCCCCAGTGTAGCAGCTGAATGTGTTGAACTGTTTGTTTTATATGATCTCAAGACGTATAACTGGCAACACAGCAATTGGATCATGATTGTAGTTTTATAGATATTACCTGTTCTAAATACGCAGCACATCGTTTAATTCTGTATTTGGACAAAACGTGCACTGGCAGTGTGTAGTTCACTCCATGTTTTAGGTATTGTGGCATTTTTATATGGGTTTTATAAATCCTCACACCCAAATTCACATTTTCACACAGCCTCTCCAAACTGGACCTTGTTCCCACAGCTAGAGTCAGATGGTCCTATTGGTGTGGCTGATCAGTAAACAGGAAGTTTGACTCCAACAGTCAAACTTCTTGTGGGTTCTTGTTGGCAAACCAAACTAATAATACTGTGTTCCTACCAGGACACTGATGGAGTCAACTTTTACAACATCCTGACCCAGCAGCCAGATGAGAAGCTGACCTCAGCGGCAGGAGAAAGCTTCATTGGTAAGCTCAGTGAATCCAAAGAGAACTAGCCGGGTTTGGTTACATGAGATGAATCTGAGCCCAACATTCGACTCTGCATCAGATATGTACAGAAATCCAACTCTGTTTTAAACCTTTCCAGTATTTTTTGCACAGCTTTGAAATAAAACATACAAATTAAACTTCAAAATGTGCAGCTTGATCTGGAATAGTGGACTCTGATTTTCGGGTGTTACATCACACAGTATAGGCAACATTTTCAAAGAACTGGAGGGGGGGGATCAATGGGATTTTGGTGAAATCTATGGGAAAAACACAGCCCTCTTTGGAGCTCTGTAGCTCAGACAAAGTTCACAGTAGAAACATCATTCAGAGTTTAAACCTATCACAGAAAGTTGGACTTTACATGCCTGAACTGGTGTTTTGAGATCTTACAATTTTTACACAATCACTGTTTGAATTTTATGATCTTTACAGATTTTTCTTCTTTTTTGTAGAACATTTTACTTCTGGTTAATGTTACTCTTAATTATTGACCTGCCTAAAAGTTTTTTGCAAACTCATCTTAGTCCCACAATCTTTTTTTTTATACATATACATCAAAATGTAGACACATTTGTGTTCTTTTACTCTGTGTGTCTCTGACTGCTATAGAACTTAGTTTTCTCTCGAATCAAAATGCAGAGAGCACACAGCCAAGCTTCCATAAATTTAGATTTCAGCTCAAAATAATCTCTATTAAACTAAAAGGGTCTTTTGAACGTGTCAGACTCCTACATAAAAAACAACATGTTTGACCATCAGTCTCCTGCTGCTCACGGTTCAAGTATTTTTAAGATCTGGTTTATAGTTTTTGCACAGTGACTGTTTGAAGCTTACTTTTCAGTCTGTTTCTGTCTGCCTCTCATGGACTTGGAGACAGATGTATGGTTACCGTGGTGACATATTATCTTGGGTTTTCTCAGCTCTTTTTATACAGATCATACATCAACATGTAGGCATTTTTTTTAACTTGGATTATCATAAAATTAGGTTTGAATCTCAGACTGTAGCTACTTTGGCACCCGTCAACATTCCTGCAGTAACCTTCTCGTTACTGAGAAACTGTTTCTGTCTTTTCAGCCCTGCTGACACGTCGACACATCCACCCTCTGCACCGGCAGTCACTAAGCGAGCTGATGAACGGGCCAATAAGGAAGAAACTGGCCATCATCCCTCAGAATGTCACCTGGGGAGGTACAGCATGTGAAGCAGGACTGCATCCATGTGTTTCAGATGGTTCTTCTCTGCCTCTGTGAGTCTCTCTGAGCCTGTTTTGGTTCACGTGTGTGTGTTCAGGTCAGGCAGAGCAGGTGTTCAGCTTCATGGCAGGAGACTTCATGAGGCCTGTGGTGGATGTAGTCGACCAGCTGTTGACAGCCGGCGTCAACGTCACCGTCTACAATGGCCAACTGGATCTCATAGTGGACACCATTGGTAAGTTAGCATCTGACTTAAAGGCCCAGCATTCCTTGAAGGAATGCATATCCCCCGCCACCTTTCAGGCCAGAGTTTTAGACTAAGATCATTTGGTGATAAGAAGAGCTCTTTTGTCAAACCTTGAACATGACGTTCTGTACGATCTTGCAAGAAGCATTAGCCCTCTGAGTACATTTTGTGAATGACTCTCAGCTCCTACCACATCAGATTTGAGCTCAGTATTTGTAGTCTTAGCCATTTTTGTGTTTGGTAAGTTTGCTTAGGCAGCCATCTTGAATTGAAGTGATTCAAAAAGATAATCAGTTGTAAATACACCCACTGATTACTTGAATACTTTTTGCAAGTTTCAATAAAATCGAATCTGTCAAGTGGTACATGAAATATTTTGCTAACAGACAGGATTTACGCCAACAGTTAATGCCAGAGTTTTACTTACACTTACACACACAGCGGGCGATAACGAGCGCTTTTGAATTGAGATAACTCATTAGATGAGAAGCGAAACATCTTTAGCTACAGAATAGAAGTCCAGTTGTTTCTGTTTTCAACCATTTTTTGGATTTATTACCACTAGACTGAGAATCTACACCAGATGAACAATTAGCATACGCTAATTGTAGCTTTCAGCTGTTGGAGCTCGATGGAAAAAACCTCTGTGACAAGAATCTTTTTTTTTCTTCTTCTTCTTCAAGGTCAGGAGATGTGGGTGAAACGGCTGAAGTGGGAGGGACTTCCTACTTTCAACAAGCTGAGATGGACCCCCCTGGATGACCCGGCCTCTCCAGGCGTTACTGGAGCTTTTGCCAAGACTTACAAGAACTTTGCCTTCTACTGGATCCTCAGAGCTGGCCACATGGTAATAGGCTGGCTTCTTTAAGATCTCAGCTTCTTTTGTTCCCAGATAATTACAGGAACATTACCAAACCTCGTGAGGGTGTATAGTAGCACCAAACTCTGGATTCACACAATCTTAAGATGAACTACATTTAACGTTCTAGAGGTGGAGCGGTTCAAAAAATGAATTTTTTGCAATTTGTGCTATATTTTTTTCTTAATTTTATTAACTCAAGAAATACCATCTATCATTATAAAGTAATATACTATTTACACTTTTGAAAAATCAGCTATTCTGAAGAGCGTGCAGCTGTGGAAGAACTGAAGGGATGAGGTTGTTCGGTTCATTTGTGACCGTCTGAGGTTAAAGCTGATGGGACTTTTGTTCATTTAGTCAAGAGATATGGCTGCTTGTGTGAATGCTGATTCAGCATTCACACTTTTGTTTTCCTCTTTTTGTTTTTTGTACGTTTTTTTTGCAATCTAACTACGTCAGCATACTTTGAGCTATTTAACCATTCAGTCCAAACCTTCAGCTCATTCAGGAGATGGAAGCTATGACTTTTGGTTTTTGACTTTTGTATTTTTCAAATGATCTAACTTTATTTACAAATATTTTCCTTAAAATAGCACAAGATCTGATTGTATTTCTAGTTTTTAGCTACTGTTATTGTAGCTTTTAGCTAGCCTTCTGCTACTTTTAGGTTTCAGCTATTGTTTTGCTGTTTTGTTCATTTTAGCTAGAGTTGTGCTCCTTCAGCTTTTAGCTAGAATCCTGCTTCTTTTAGCTTCAACACCTCAGTTTTTCAACAAATATCACCAGTCCTTTAGCTCTGAGCATTCACTTTCATTTATTTTGTGAACAAAAACTTGGAAAGAGTTCAACTTAAATTTTTGCTCCAAACAGAAACAGTTCATTGTCCAATCTGACCAGAATCAGATTACTTGACTCTTAAAAGACAGAGTTTCTGCATCTTTAAGGCTTTCTGTAAATGTTCAGCAGACAAAGTCTGAGCTGACTGGAATTCATAGGTTCTGTTGATCAAAAGGTAAACTTTGCTGTGATTTCTTACAAAAACTGTCTGAGACGAGAAAAAGAAAATGGCTCTAAATGCGTTCGCCCCATATCATGTTTTATTTGAGAAATACAGTCCTTCTTTTGGTCAAATAAGTGCTTCACACCTGAAAACCCACACTATATTTCATAATCATGACATAAAATATCAACTAAAATTCTTGATTATGCTGGTATACATCTGTTAATTCTATTTTTCCAGTGTAATGTCTCCAGTCTTCATTAATCTAATTCAACATAGGCTTATTGTATTTAAACTGAGGTTGTCACGGCATCCCTTTACCATAGCTTTATTATTTTTACAGCTGAATGTCTTATTTCACTGATAAAACTGCAGCGTTTTCTATAAACTCGCATCTTGTTTGTCCTGATGGGTTTTTATGTGGAAGTTTCCTGAAGTGAGTCTCACTACCTCTCATATTTTGTTGCCTTCCAGTCATTTAGGTACCACTTAATCTTGTTGTCCTCCCAAATTCTACCCCTAACCCTAACCCGAAACTTTGTGTTTAGTGTTAAGTTTTGTAATTTGGTCCTCCCACTGACCAAAAACAGGCATGTTAGGTTCATTGGTAATTCTAAGCTGTCCCTGGGTGTGAGTGAGAGTGTGAATGGTTGTCTCAATGTGTCCCTGTGATGGATTGGAGACCGGTCTGATTTTAGTTTATTAATAAACCATTCCGTCTCTAGATCGTACCCAGATTATTTTCTGAGTTTCTGTGATTCCTTTGTATGTTGTTGACTTACCGGGCTGTAGTCGTTGACCATTCGTACCCTGTGGTGTTTGTTGTTTCAGGTGCCCTCAGACCAAGGACCCATGGCCTTACAGGTGCTAAAAATGATCACGCAGCAGGACTGATTCAGCCACCGCTTCATCGGGACAGCTCTGACAATCACAATCATCCTTTGACCTTCCAACAAGTTTTATTTTGTCGTTTCTTTTTTTTTTCTCTCTTGTAAGACCAAATTTCACATATCAGTTGTATTTGATTACATGTTCTGTACTTTTCAGGCAATAAATCAATAAAGAAAATTGTTTTCTTTTGTAAATGTCTTGGTTTGTTCTGTTTCAGGAAGTCATTTTTTTACGAACAGATCTAAGATACAGGGCAGACTATATATTGTACAAAATGTTGATTTTCTTCATCTTGCCACTTAAAACTTGGACCCTGGACTCGGACTGTGAGAGGATGAATAAGGTTTCTTCATTGTCCTGAAGGGCATTTTGATAAGCAGTAAACACACAGCACACACACCAACACTTACATGTTGGCTTTCACCAAGCTGATGGAAGAAGATGTTCCTGAAACCTGTCCAATTAGAAGGCATTGTTGTAATTTAATGAGGTAGAAAACCTTGTCCTGATAGAAGTTAAGTTTTCCTGGATGAATAGTCATGAAAAAAGAAGTACATATTTTCACATGTCACACATTTTAAAATTATGTGGTCTTTAACGGTTTTAAAACTATTCAAATTTAACCTCAAGTAAAGAAAAACAGATTCCACTGTGTTACTCTTTAAACTAAAAGCAAAAAGAAAGCTGCATCACCTCTTGCTCCTTCAGCTTATAGAACCTTCAGCAGCAAGAACTCTGTTTCTGTAGAACTTTATCCATCTCTCACATGGTTGTGGAGGAATTTTGGCCCACTCTTCTTAACTTTGCTCTTTGTGGTTTGCAGATGTTGGTTTCTGCACAGCTCAGCTCTCTTAAAGTCCCCCCCACAGCATTTCAGTCGGGTTGAGGTATTCGACCGGACCGTTCATAACCCAGGATTCTTTGGTCTACAGAGTTCCTGCCCAGGTCCTGTGGCTGCAAGCCCAAACTATCACCTCTCCACCACGCTTGACAATTTGGTCAGCAGCGCCTGGCTGTTGTTTCTGTATGGCTCATGGTGGACAGGCCAACATGATGAAATGACGGTGTTGATTTAAAGCCATCAGGGTGGGATTTTTCATCTAAAAAAAGACTTGTGGCAGGACTTGAAAACTGCTGTTTACAGACACTCTCCATTCAATCTGATTGAGTTTTAGCTGTTTTACAAAGAAGAATGGGCAGAAATGTCAGTCTCTACATGTGCAAAGTTAATAGAGTCAAACCTCAAAAGACTTTCAGCTGGAACTGCAGTGAAAGGCGGTCTGACAAAGCACTGACTCAGGGGAGATGAATATAAATGCACACCACACTTTTCAGATTTTTATTTGTAAAAGACCTCGAATCATTTGTCTTCCACTTCACAATTATGGGATACTTTTGTGTTGGTCTGTCACATAAAATCCTAGTAAAATTAAAAAGTTTGTTGTTATAACGTGACAAAATGTGGAAAGGTTCAAGAGGTATGAAGACTTCTTTAAGGCACTTCATGTTGTAATAGTAGCTTTTAGAACAACTCTAAAGCTTAGATTTGATGCATTTCATATCAGTATACAGACAACTCAATAAAAAAGCAAAAAAAAACTTTTATTTTGTCCTGACAGGTTCTTTACATTCCATATAATATTAACAGTATCTTCCAGTCATATTTGGTTTTCAGCCATGATATTGCTGTGTGGAAGTTACAGACTTTCTCATTTGGTCGGGCACATTAAATAAGAGTGACTGTCAGACATAAAAGGCCCTGCAGAAGAATCACCTACATTCTTCAGAGAATATAATCTGTCCAACAAACTGAGCCATTAAGAAGGGCGACTTCAGATAAAGTGCTGCATCTCAGAAAGCTCCGGTTCTGCTTTTGACTGCACCAGGATCACTGGGATCCTGGAGAAACAGCCTGAACATCTCTGCGTAAAAATCATTGTGCAAAGTCCTCTACGTAGCTGAGCTGCCTTCTTCCCCAGAGGTTTTCAGGGACTGGGAAACCGTTCCTCATCACTGGTTCCACCACCAGCTCAACCAGGCTGGGTGGTTCCGGCACAACCAGCTCCGTCACCCTGTACAGGTTTGAGTGGGCCTTGCTCACCAGCCCCAGCGGACCCGGAGGGATTTGGGGATTGGGTCCTCTCAGCCGACGCCAGTACACCTTGAAGTGGCGTACAAGCTGAAGTGGGTAGTCCCAGCGCAGAGTGGCGTTCAGGCGCAGGTGGGGGGATGTACTCCCAGGTGATGATCCGGCACCACGCATCCAAACAACATCATAGATGCACAATCCCGCGACAGCAAGGAGGGACATCTGCGGACCAGCTACATCCAGCACCTTACAGAAACAGAGCAGGGACACGGGATGAGGTGGGGTCAGGGTGGGGGCCAGCAGGTAAACTGTGAGGAATTGTCAGCTAAACCTCCAGAAAAAAAAAGGTTTTATAAATAAAAAATGAACCATCTAACATTTAAACTGGTTAAACTTTTAATCAAGAAAGTGTCAATTCATGTCTAAATAATAAGTAACTTACAGGGCAAGCATTCATTAAAGGAATGCATGTCACCCGCTGCCTTTTATGCCAGAGGTTTAAATTACAATCATCTGATGTTGGGAAATGACAGAGTTGTAGATGTTTTGGTCGAACCTTGAAAATAATGTAACACATGATCTCATGCGATGTCACGCTCAGAGTACGTGTGGACAGCCAGACACTGCCACAAAGTTTAGCTCAATTCCTGTAAAATGTACTAAGTTAAAGCCATATTTGTGTTTAACAATTTCAATTTGCTGTGGCAGCCATCTTGAATTGGACTGACTCCAAAACTTAATGAATTGTAAATGTATATGCAACGTTTCAAATTGGTCCAGTGATTTATGGGATGTTTTGCAAACAAACAGGGTTGACTTCAACAGTTGATGCTAACTGGGTTAAAATCATTTTTGTGTTTGTTAATTTCAATATGCGGTGGTGTCCATCTTGAATTGGACTGACTCCAAAGGTTAATCAGGGGTAAATGTGCACACAATGATCGTTTTCTGACAATTAAAAAATAAAATCCATCCAGTGATTCCCAAGATATTTTGCAAACAGACAGAGGTGACTCCAAATAGACAATGGTAAAATGTTTAACAAAATGTTGCCCAAGCTGTTAGTGGTTAGAATGTGTGTCTGGGATCAGTCTCAGCTACTACCACATCAAATCTTAGGCCATTATCTGTAAAACTGACTGAGTTATAGACATTTTTATGTCTATGAAGAGGACTTGACTATGGCGGCCATCTTGAATTGGATTGACCTCAGATGTTACTGAACTGGAGATGTACATTCAATGATTAATTCCTGAAAGTTTCATTAAAACTCATCCAGAGGTTCATGAGATATTGTTTGATAAGTGTATAAAAATGGATATAACTCAGTTATTTGACATGTTTAGATAAAATCTGATGCGGTAGTAGCTGAGAGTTGTGTGTGGAATAGAAGGCCTTGTATTGTGAGCAACGGACGGGCCAGCAAGGAGGGGGGAAGGAGTTGCCCTTTGACCTCCAGAGAAGGGAGGCAGTGATCCACACTCTGGAGAAAGGGGGGCCCAGTAATAAAACCAGACAAAAATACTTTGTCTCTTTAGACAATCCTGGGGTGATGGCTTGACTAATTTTCAAGGTGATCTGTATCTCATTCCCATTGATTGTCTCCCAGATGCATCTGGTTTTATGACTGCGTGAATATTGACTAATGGTGTTTGAATAAATGTGTTAAACTTTAAGGTAACGTCTCCTGAAGGTCTTTCCAACAACCAACTTGGGGAGGTAAAGGTAGTTTATCTCAACACGTGACATCTCTTGATATTGTGTGATGTTGTGACTTCATAATTTCTCATCATAAAATGATCTTTAACTCTGGCATGAAAGGCGGCGGGCGATATGCACTCCCTCATGGAATGCTAGGCCTTTAAATGATGTACGTTGTGGGCCGTCCGTCCCACTCTCTCACCGTGATTTCTCCGAGCCTGCAGCTAAAAGGCTCGTCCTGGGGCTCTCCAGCCCGCTGGATAAGAAGACAGATTTCTCTGAGGATGCAGCCATGAAGATCCAGCTGTGAACATCTGCCCAGACAGGCAGTGAAGGAAGACAAAACTGGAATTGTAAACTAAAACAACAGTGAACTTAGCTGTTACTCAGCAGTGGTGAGCGGTCACTCACCCTAAACTCCAACCCTTTGGATTCAGGTTTCCACACAGGTGAGGCAGCTGGCTCAGTAACTGGTCCCCGTCATCCAGAACCTCAGGGGACACAATGGGAACTGCAGACAGAGAGGAAGAAATATTAACAAGGG
This sequence comes from Kryptolebias marmoratus, assembly GCF_001649575.2. NCBI lineage: Eukaryota > Metazoa > Chordata > Actinopteri > Cyprinodontiformes > Rivulidae > Kryptolebias > Kryptolebias marmoratus. The sequence goes on from NC_051441.1 coordinate 21,433,751, forward strand.
TTTGGCCACATAAACTTTACACAGTTTTAACAAGATTCAAATCATTAAATGTATTTATTCTTAGTTGCCTATTCAGACCAAGGAAGCAGCTCTGTTTTAGTACAAAGTTATTAGACAGCCAGCAGGACTCACAAAGTGTTAACAAGTCTTAAAAATAAAAGGCTTATCAGCCCTTGAAGGAATGCCTGTCGCCCACCACTATTCATGCCAGAGTGAACTAAGATCATCTTATTAGAATAAATAACGGAGTTGAGGCTATTTTGGTTCAACTTTGAAAAACGAGTAATGCGTGATCCCATTTAATTCTGCAAGAGCACCAAATTTTAGTTAGGGTTAGGGTTCAAGGGTTCAGTGAGTTCATATAACAGATGCTGAGAGTGATTTTTCATTTTTTACTGAATCAAGTTGTTGAATCTTTTTCACCTGTCATTCAGCACAGTGGTGCACAGGAACCTAAAGTCACCTGTCCTAAAGAAACTCACCTGTCACCTCCTGGGCGTCGGTGTGAGCACAGTCAGTAGCATCTGTTGTCTTCAGCTGCAGAGAGACTGTGATCCCAGCAGACACCTTGTAGGCCAGAGTCACCAAGATTTTAGAGGCCAGAGGTACATGGAGAGAGAAGATCCTGGGAAATACAGAACAGTAATAAAAGGCCAAACATTCATTGAAGGAACAAATATCACCCGCCACCGTACATGTCAGAGGTTTAAAGTAAGACCGTCTTATGTTAAGAAATATTGGAGTTGCAGCTGTTTAGGTCAGACCTTGAAAATAAAATTATGTGCAATCTAAGGCAATATTAAGATCAAGGTACTAGCTGGGAATGACTCTCAGCTACTACCACACCAAACTGTAGCTCAATATCTGTTAAACTGTCTGAGTTATAGCCATTTTTGCTTTGACTGAGGGCGGTTAGATGTGGCGGCCATCTTGAATGAGGGTGACTCCAACAGTTAATTGGTTGCAGATGTTCATCCAGTGGTTCATGACATATTTTGCTAACATTATTGCCCTTCTGTTTTCCGTGTCAGGTGAAAATAATATTTAAACAGGTTTGATGCCTAAAGCTTTTTGTCTGTGATTTATAAAAAAACAACAACAGAGAAAGACAGTTTCCTGTGTTTTTGCGGCCCTTCCTGTCTACAAACATGTTCTCATTATTCTTGGATTAATTATTTTCTCTGCCTTTGTTTTTGATGATTTTTTTTAAATTTTATAATTGTTTGTCTGTATCAGAGTGAATCATTCAAAAATACAAGCCATCCAAACAGATAATTCACATACAATATAAAAAAATAATACCACTGTAAACGTTGATTCAGGATTCACACTATTGTTTTTATATGTTAATATGTTGGGTTTTTTTTTTTTCATTTTTTTGCAATCTAACTACTGCATACTTTGTGCTATTTTAGCCATTCAAATAGCTAAGCATTGAGCTCATTCAGGAGATGGGTGTTATACCTTTTGGTTTTGTGTAACTTTTATACTTTTCAAAATATTTAACTTTATTTACAAATAGTTTCCCCACAGAATTACACTGAGATCTCTTCAATTCCTTCAAAACATTGTTCACTTCGAAATCTGCTTCAGCTATGGGCTCTGTTTTTGGCTTGTTATGCTTCGATTAACTTTTAGCTACCATTCTGATACTTTTAGATTTTAACCAGAGTTAACTACTTTTAGCTTTAATTCAGTTTCAGCTTCCACAGTAAAGTCATTCAGAACTCAGCATTCACACAGCATTTTTGCAGAAAAAATCAATTTATCTAGTTTATTATTATTATTATTATTATTAATAATAATAATAATAATAATAATAATAATAATAATAATAATAATAATAATCCAAAACCACTGTATAACCACCATACCATTCTCTATAAGACTGAAATTCCTACATCCATGTACAAAATCTAATCAGATGAACATACATATGTACGTTTTCGTCTCTGTCTATGGTTTATGTGAATAAATAAAGTAAGAACAGAAACACTGACACACATACCTGGCAGTAACTGGAGTGTTTTGAGCTGCAGGGATGGTTCCCTCCAGCAGCAGTGAGCTGCCTCCGTTCCAGGCGTCCTCCATGCAGCCGGAGCTCCTCAGGCTGCCCTGACCCTCCGTTTCCATGTTATAATACAGAGGCTGGATCTCCTGCGCAGTTAGATGAAACCAGCTCCTCTCACTTTCACACTGCCAAACAACAACAAGAAAAAATATATTTCATTTACCTAAAAGATGGATCATAAAGTTAAGATATACTGCAGTAGAGGCCTGACCAGCAGCTTTTGTCTAAGCTTAGCTTATTACAAAGTTATGTTGGTACTTTGGGCAGCCTAACATTGGTACACTTCAACATATATTGAGAATTTTTTCTTTTAATCATAATTAAAATCTAATTAACTACATTACTATAGTTTCATTTAAATCTAGCAGGACCTAATTTAACAATCTGAAGCATAATTACATTAAAAGTGTAACAGAGCAGAGGTTGACCAGGTGAGAAAAACACAACCCATATTCACTGCCTTTTATATTTAGCTGTGTTTATTTTGGGTCCACTGTGTTAAACTGGTTCAGAAAACCGTGACAGTGTGTGTTTGCTAACTTCTGTCCTCATGTTGTTTTGGAAACTTTGGAAACAGTGACAGTGGTTGTATGTTGATGGTAACCACAGAGTTTTGTGTCATTTCAGCCTTTGAGCTTTTATGGAAACAAATAATGCACATGAGCTAAACTAAGAAAAGGCTTCCTTGAAGGAATATATAATCGCCTGCTGCCAAAGTTTTAGATTAGGGTCATCTTATGATGAGAATGGACAAGGTCACAGTCATTTTTGTCAAATGACAGAGATAGGCTTGACTTCAACAGTTTAGGTTGATCTGGTTTTCCATGTGTGTTCTTGGTTATGAGGCTCAGTTTTTTGGACGGACAGGAAGGATGGCTTTGAAGCAAAGAGGTTTGGATTGTCTGAGCTGAAGCATTGTGTTGTAAGGTTATCTGACTTTTCTTTAAACTTCTTCTTGTTCTTTCGGCTGCTCCCTTCTTCCGGGGTTGCCACAGGGAAAAAACTCGCACGAAGGATTTGGCAATTGTTTTACGCCGTTTGCCCTTCCTACCGCAACCTGGGCTCGAACCTGCAACCTCAGGATTACAGGACCGCTGCCCCCATCTGGTTTTTCTTTAATTGGATTTTGGAAAACATGCAAAAAAAAAAAAGCTTGAAAACTAGTCTCGTCCACCTTTTCCCTACACCCAGTGAGTACCTGTCCTCTCCAGTAGACTGCCTTCCCAAAGCCCCGGCAGAAGGAGGAGATGAAGGGCAGATGTGAGACAGGTCGGTGGATGTATAGGTAATCTGACAGAAGAGCCCAGAACCTGACAGACACAGAGTATTTGTGAATCTACATCACTATCCTTTTTTTCATAGAGTAAATTTCAAGTTGCTTCTCTCACTTGTCTTGATTCTTGCAGAATTCACTCCTATCAGTGTGGGACTCGAACACCCAGCCAGGAGCAAAGATGGCTGCAGAGAAGTTGTGCTTTCGAATGAGTTCCAGAGCCTGGACACAACATGAACCAGGACCATCTTTAGAGATAACATATCTCACGGACAACTCCACACATGCTGGCTGCAGGGAATTACCTTGTTTGTTTCAAACTTTCCTCCCACCACCTTTCCTCTAGCAAACACATCAACCCCGATGTAAACGTCTGCATGGCGGCCTTGGAGCTCGGAGTACTCCTTCATCGCCTCCAGGTTCTCCTCCGTCCAGTTGTAGTTGGTGAAGAATCCATCGCAGGCATCAAAAAACATCCTGTCGTAGAGGATTGGAAAAGCTAAAAGACATCTTTGTGGGGAGTTCAGAAACTTCTACACCATTATAATTATTCATCAGCTCAACAAACCAAACTGGGAGTTAGGTTCTGCGAAACAGACAAGATCTGCTGAAGAAGCAGATGTTTATATGTACCCTTTAGTCGAAAAAAGGAAAAAGACTGAGGACTGAGGCAGAGGACTCAGAGAGAGAGAGAGAGAGGGACATAAATCACTTGATTACAGTGATCAAACTAAAGGTTGAGCAACAAAATATTAAGTTATGGGTACCATCCTTTTACTCAGGACCAGTTTCATTAGTTTGTTTTTAAAATAATTCTGTTGTACCAAAATTCAAAAGCAATGACTGATTTTCATTTGTTGATTTTCAGTATATATATATATATATATATATATATATAACTTCTGTCAGTTATTTAAGTAACCATTACTCAGATGTAGTTTTACCTTTCAATAGTAAAATCTACATCTGAGTAGATAGGATCAAATGTGGGGTTTTTTTTTTTCCTCTCTACCTGTTGGATTGGTTAAGTTCATTCTGCCATTTGAGCTCTCCGCTGTCAAGCACGCTGTCATACCACAGGACCAGGCTGCTGGACACCCGCTCATGCATTTGGTCAGTGAGATAACGGAGGAACAAAGGCATGTTCTTCACTGCAGCTTCCTGCAAACAGAGAACAGCTCCTGTGATCTTCTCTTTCCTGATTTGTTTAATTACCAAGTTTAGTTCAACGGGACAGGCTACAGATATCCTGTTCATACACTAACCATATCCTGCAAAGTATACCACTTTGTGAAGCTGTTTTATTGACACAATATTAAAAGAACACACTATTACTCACAAAGGTTCACAGTCAGCATTTATTCAGCTGAATTATAAAATTCTGGGCTGATGACCATCTTAATCATTTGCATTCTTGGCAATAATGTTTTCCGCCCGTGTCTGTGTGCGCATGTGTTTGTGTTTCTGACTGTTACCAAAACATCTCATGAACCGCTGGATGAGTTTCAGTGAAAGCTACGGAAAATAATCATTGGATGAACTTCAACAACTGATTCTTAACATTTGGAAATAACTTGATTTAAGATGCCCACCAAAGCCAACTAACCTTATAAACACAAAAATGGCTAGAACTCAGTTATTTTTATAGTCACCAAACCACAAGTTTGATTTGGTAGTTGCTAAGACCGATCCCCAACAGATACATTTGAAACCAGATGTTTACATACAGGTGCTGGTCATAAAATTAGAATATCATGAAAAAGTAGATTGATTTCAGTAATTCCATTTAAAAAGTGAAACTTGTATATTATATTCATACATTACATACAAACTCATATATTTCAAATGTTTATT
>NC_051441.1:21440225-21498738 GCF_001649575.2 Kryptolebias marmoratus
CATCAAAATTAAACGAAATAAACATTTGAAATATATGAGTTTGTATGTAATGTATGAATATAATATACAAGTTTCACTTTTTAAATGGAATTACTGAAATCAATCTACTTTTTCATGATATTCTAATTTTATGACCAGCACCTGTACATCCAAAAATTACTTCCTGAAAGCTTTTGCTAAAATCTGTCCAGAGATATTTAGCTAATCTTACAAACTAAGACACAAAGACATGGGCAAAAACATTTCTGCCTTTGACAGAGAGCGATAAGAAGTGTTGTGGTGATGACAGATGGAGAACTTGTACTTACACTGAGGGTGTTCTCTATGTTAATGAGCCAGCCTTCAAAGCCATAATATTGACTGATCTGGACTAGTTTATCAGCCACGGCCCGATAGGACTCCTCATCTTTCAGAAAGGCCTCGCAGGTTGCAGCTCCTTTGGTCCACTCAGTGATAAAAGTGCCTAAAAAAAAACAAGACCAATCACACAGCAATGTTTCAGATTTCAGAAAAACCTGAAAACTCAGGCCTGAATAGTATTTGAGTTTGTTTAGGAATCAAAACTGAACTCCAAAGCTCATCTGTTTTTCATACAACTCCATTTTCAAAAATGTTGGGATATTGTGTAAAACGTAAAAAAAAACCTGAAGGCAATGATTTTCAAATCACAAAAACCCCTTTTTTGTTCACTGAGGATCATGTGAAACATAGTAAACATTTTAAATGTTTAAACTACACTAAAAAAGTAATTTTAGGGGGGGGAACCAAGTTAATTCTGAATTTGATGGCAACAACACATCTTAAAAAAGTTGAGACAAGTCCATGTCTCCCTCTGTGAAGCCTGTCCTCTTCTTTTACCATCAGTTTGTAAACATCTAAAAATCTGAGGAGAGCAGCTGCTGGAGGTTTTAGAGGGAATGTTGTCCCATTCTGGTCTGATGGAGGATTCTTTAACCAGTATTTGTTGGTATCACAGTGAACTGTGTTTACTGACAATGATCTGTGGAAGTGTTCCTGAGTCCATGCAGAGATGTAAGACATGTTTTTAATGCAGTGGCCCCTGAGGGCCCAAAGGTTACAGATAACCAAATATTGACTTTCAGCCTTGTTCTTTGAGCTCAGAGATTTCTCCAGATTGTTGAAATCTTTTGACTTCAGATCCTGAGCTATTCTTCCTAAATTTCAATTAAGAAACATCTTTCTGAAATTGGTCCACTTTTTAGATGCTGTTTTTCACAGACTGGCGAACCTCTGCCCATCTTTACTTTTGAGAGATTCAGCCTCTAAAATGCTCTTTTTATACCAAGTCCTCCCATTTATCTGACTCTAATTAGTCACAAAATGCTCCTACAGCTGTTTCTTATTTGCACTCCTTACTTTCACAGCCTTTTGTTGCCCCTGTCCAACTTTTTGGAGATGAGATGCCGCCATAAAATTCAAAATTACTGTACCTTATTTATTATTTATTTCAGAAAATAATACAATTTCTTAGTTTCAGCATGAGATATATTTACTATATACTGTTAATAAAATATGGGTTTATGAGAATTGCAAATCATAGCATTCTGTTTTTATTTACATTTTACACAACAACCCAACATTTTCTGAATTGGAGTTGTATATCAGCCTTCTTCTGTTTCGGTCCACAGGGGACTACAGTCTTTCCTAAAAACAAATGACAGGAATAACACACTCTGAATAGATTCAGCAGTGGTGTATTTCAGAGCTACATCATTCCTACAGTCCGTTTAACTGAACACGAGAGAAAATGGAGCACCCAGAGAATATCAGTGCATATACATTTTGTGCAGATTACCTACAGAAAGGTCAACCAGTAGGTTCAACCCCAGAACCTTCTTGCTGTAAGGTAACAGCTGCATAACCATACTGCCCCAAATCCGGAGGCAGGTTGTATTTAAAATACAACTTCAACAGACTAAACTGGGCTTGTTCATATGATACTGCTGCTTTTGGCTCACCAAGAACAAGGACTCCATGTTTATGGGCAGCATTGGTCCAAACAACAGGAGGAATAGAAACCAAGTGATGTGTGAAGTAGTTGAAAATATCTATATACTGCCAATGGTAGAAGGCATATAGATTGTCAGCACTTGTGCCCTGGATAAACCTTGAAAAGACAAGGAAGCATAAACTTAGTTGTTACATGAATATGAAGGCAAGCACAAGAAAAAGAACTTCTAAAAAGGGGACAAACAAGGCAGAAATTATTTATCAATGATCAGTAAATACCTGTCTTCTAGGTAGCCACCCATCATATCATGGGACACCAAAGTCCGACGCAGACAGTTGACCAGAAGAGGCTCCCGAGGAGCCAGAGGAACTACCGCCACATTGAAGGGGTTCGCCTCAATTCGACTCCAGGACAACAACTTTTCCAATGAGCAAAGACCACAGGTGATCGGTTCGGTGGTCTCTTCGTCATAATGTTTAGCTGGAACAGAACACAAGAAATTATAAGCTTGATAATACACATCAACAGAAACTGTTTCCACTTTCTAACTGCGGTCGACCAACCAGGCAGAAGAGGCGGCGTATACTTGATGACCTCAAAAATGCTTGATTCCAAAGGTTGATCCAAACAAGACTCCAACCTGGAGAAAATGTAAGAGTTGGAGCTGTTTTGGTCATACCTTGAAAACAACATGGTGCTCAAACGTATGTGATAAGTCAAGATCTCACACTCAGAGTATATGTTGTGAATTAAAGACTCTCGGCTACTACCACAATAAATTTGAGCTCATTATCTGTAAAACGGACTAGGTTATAGCCATGTTTGTGTTAACTAATGTTGATTAGCTATGGTAACCATCTTGAATTAGATTGGCTCAAAAGATTATTCAGTTGTAGATGTACATCCAATAATTATTGCCTGAAAGTTTCATTAAAATCCATCTTGTGGTTCATAAGATATTTTGCTAACAGGCAATTATCAAGCCATTAAACTTCATGATCTTCAAACAATCTAGAAACTTAAGTACAAAATGTTTTAGCAAGTGACCTTTTGTCTCAGTTACACATCTCCTCACAAAAGTGCCTGACAAAAGTTATTAACTTCAGAAATTAAAAGGAAATTGACTCTTCCGCAAACCGGACATGATGATGAAGTCGTTTGTTACCATCAAGTAACAAAACGTCAACAAGAAACAAGCTTTTAGTTCAATACCGGCCGTCTTCACTTTTCTTCTCCCTGTTTTCTACAGTCTCTTCTATCAAATGTTGGTTTTCTTTACCACTTAACGCCATTCTGTTGGTAGCATTAGCAACAAGGCTGGTAAACTACAACAGGAAACACATGAAAAGTCGGTTCTGTAACATCCTCTTCTTCTTCTTCTTCTTCTTCTTCTTCTTCTTCTTCTTCTTCTTCTTATGGTGTTTAATGGCGGTTGGCAAACAACTTGTGGTGTGCTTTACCGCCACCTTACTGGTATAGAGTGTGGTTCGAGATGGTTTAATTCAATGACTTATATTAATTCATTGGTTATTTCTTCATGTTTTACAGGAAACTGTAACATCCTCTTTCAGTCCTTCAAAATAAAAGCGAAATATATAAAAATGAAGTAACAGTTTTATATTTTTACGCCTAATACACGAGTACAGTTTCCATTAACATGTACATTCATGTTTTAACTATTGGAGTAAAAATACGTATTTAGAATGTATGAGTGTACAAGTTTATGTTTACTGTTTATTTTTATCGACTCTCTCTCGGCCCACAGGAAGATCGACTGAAGCCAAGGAGGACAAAGGAAACAATCTTTTGTTGTTGTGCGGACCAGAGACTCTTGTTTTGAAAAGACTGGTTTCTAGCAGTGATCCGCAAGCGTCAGAACAAATCAGGCAACCATTATGGTTTCACGCTCTCTCCATAAATACTTAAAGGCTATTTGACAAAGTACTGTTTCAGTGTAAGCATTTCAGCAAGAGATAAAACTGTTTATATAGCAAAAAACAATTCGAGTATTGCAAGTGTCGCATATCGGAAAGGTATTAGTTTGTAGTATCTAAACAAATTTACTTGTACTTGTAACAGGAAAAACTTTAAAATCTTCACGTTATTCATAACCAACACTTAGCTTTTATATAATAAACACTTTTAGTAACTATATGTCCGATTGAATATTGAAAAAAGAGCATAAATGTGTTTAAAATGTATATTTTGTCAGTACATTTACGGGTCTTGTTACTGACAGTGATGTATATTGAAGTATCTAATCTGATATGCTCTCTGAACATCTCCTCCCCGTTAATCTAGACAGGATGTGACGTCAGACACAGCCAGCATATTGCTGAACAAGGTCCTCCCTACATAGACCAGCATCCGTTAGAGCCAAAGAACCCGAGTGAAATCGCGATCGGGACCCGTTCAAAATCCATCTTCATCCGTGGAAAATTAGCGCGTACCGATATTAAAAACGGCAAGAGCAGAAAGTAGACACTTTGACCTTTCTAACGATCTACGTATTGTTAAAATATGATGTTAGGAGTGTTTTGAAAGAAGAGGCGAAAGATTGTGGGAGCCGACTTCAACCGGAGACAAAGTACAGAAGACCGAAATACTCGCTCGAACAGGCTTTTCGTGTCAGATTTTTCGGGTTTAATCATTGTTATTCGACTAAGCGCTTTAAACCCTGAACATAATTTAAGTATTTTGGAGCTAGCGAGCGCGCTTGCTAGCCTTCTACAGATTACTTAACATGGATTTGCGAGTCGGAAACCGATACAGACTGGGCAGAAAAATTGGAAGTGGATCCTTCGGAGACATCTACTTGGGTATGTGTTGTCTTTTTAAACTTCCCGTCATGTCTGTTTGCTGTTCTGGTTTGTTCGAGACGAAAAGAGAGAAGAGTTGGACAACTGGTTCCCCTTTTAGTTTTCCAAACGAGTCGACAGTCAGTCAGCTGTTCGGTGGTCAATGTTAGCAACATTATCTGCCAGGCTAGCGTTTTTTCGCCAGCTAGCACAGACATTGGTTATCTCTTTAATTTGATTGTTTTCAAAAGACTGAACAGGAAACTGATATTCCGCTCAGGGAGCCATTTATTTCCTACGGTTCTGCCTTTTTGTCACAATGGACGTCGTGAGGACAAATACGGAAGCTGTCAGTGTTTTCTGCTTCTGCCTGTGAAGTCTGTGACCACAATGAAGCTGAGGTCTTAGCATTAAGCCTGACGAGCACAAGCTGACACAATCATGGTTATATAATCTCATTTATAAATTACTGTGAGAGATTTATCATCCGAGGTTTGGCCACTGTTCGTCGATTAGATCTCTACTGTTTTGTTTACCTTATATTAAGTTTTCTTCAGGATGTTCACTGCACAAATTGTTCTGGATATGGCTATATATCAGTAACTGTAAGTTGAGAGTGAGAAAGTCCTGGGCAGATAGAAAGTCAACAACAAACAAGAAACAACACACCTGTCTTAATTTTACATGTATTATGCCACTGGCACCATTAAATTTGGTGTAATTCATCCTTAAGTGGCTTCTGGCAACAGCTGATCACATTTCTGACTTCAACTTGGACCTCTGCTATAAATAGGAGATTAAGGGTCATGGTGTAGATGTAGTGATGCAGATCTCAACCCAACATATGACCTGCCACCATTTGCCACAAAGAACTGAAACTGGCCCTTCAAGGTCCCATCTGACCTCATGTAGTGAGTTAACAAAAGGGACAAAGTAGCTCTGTCCAGGTGCACGCGTTTTGGACGATGGAGAACTTTTTGTTGGGAACCTTTAAAAGTTCAGCGTGCAGATGTTGAAGCAAGAGGCGCCAAACTAAATGCATTCATCAGACAGCCTAAAATGAACTAAAAACTCAAAGAAAGGCTCTAAGGTCAGACTTTATTTGTTTCTCCTAAACAGCTGGTGCAAAATGTCCTTTGTGCAGTTATTTCAGATAATTCTGTGTGTTTTCGATGATCATCTTGGTGTGCATGGAGTGAAACTGAAATTTTTTTTTTTTTAGTTTGACAGAGTTGACTGACCTGCTTGTTTACTGATGGCGTTGACATCTTTTTAATGATGTCATTAGGTTTGCTGTATATGTAGTGTACCTGCCATGTCCTTTCTTACTAGTTTTAGTCTATAGATAATGATAACTAGGGAGATCTTAAACTAAATATATTTTTCCACATATCTTACTAATTGATAGTAGTTCTTTATGATGTATTTATATATATTTTTAAGGTTAAAATCTTTTCTTTGAACCAAGAAGTTTTGTTTTTGAATATTTTCCACTGGTTGCATATCTCTACGTTTTATTTCTTTTTTTTTTATTGTGGTAGAAAGAGTTTGTCGAGCTATGAGTCATATCTATAAATTGATATTAGTAATCTTTAGGCACCTCACGATTTGATTCAGTTATGATTCAGAGGGCTGCAATGCAATTATAAAATGATTATTGATGAATTTTGATTATCTTGAAGCCTGAATTGTATTTATTAACCTTTGTTTAACTGGGCAAATCCCACTGAGCTCACAGATCTTTTTCAAGGGAGACCTGAGCTTATTTCATATAAACACTGACTCGTATATTTTTATGCATAATAACATGTTAAAAACTCCTATTATTCACAGACTGCTGACCTACAGTTAGCATAGATGCTAACTTTACATTGAAAACACCATATAAAAGCTAACATGATTAGCTCTGAAATTCATACACAAATGATTACTAATCATTATTATATAAATTACTAAACACATTCATGTTATGATCACTTCAACTACTACTTAAAGACAGATATTCTTCAGGGATCAGAGAAGAAAAGACCATAAAGATGTGAAAACTCACAGCTTCACTACAACAAGAAGCTACGGTGTCTATGTTGGGAGAAATGGCACCAGGCAACGACGACTCTGCTGACTCTGTTAAAGAGGCAGCTCAGATTAACATTAACAAAATTGAATTTTGACATTTGACTCAGTCTTCCAGGTCTGCAATTAATCTAAAAATAGATTTTACCCCCCTCCCCCACTGCTAGTAGTAGTAGTGGTAGTAGTAGTATTGTTTATGTTCTAAATCACAAATGAGACCCACCCACTACCAAGGCTGCACAATATATATATAAAAATTGTTGTCATTGCAGTATCAGTAGGAGCAGCATCATTACTGCAATAAATTATGGGTCTTTATATCTGAAGGACCATGCAGTCATGTTCTGCATGTTAATCACAATGGATGGGTTTATCACAATGGATGTTGTTATTGTAATATTAAGTATTCTAGTTTAGACCAAAGAGGAAATACTAATAATCTAGGTCTCAAATTTTCTCTCAAAATCACATTTTAAAGGGTTTTGTAAATTTTTTCAATTATTATTATTTCACAGTGTGGACAAAGATGGCTCTGTCTAATGTTGTATTTCTGCTCATAAACTGTGCTAATTGGTGTGTTTGGCACTGTAACCTAAAGGTCCTTACAATAATCTGTCACCAGCATCTGTAGTAAAATAAGACATTAGGAAATCTATAAAAGTTAATTTTGCAGACTTGGTTAAAGCATAGTCACCATGCCATGGCTGTGGAGGATTAGCTTATTGATGTTGTTTTATAAAAGTGATGTTTAGTTAAATCTTGCAAATCTAAGATTCTTCTACATAACCTGTTCAGTTTGATATTGACAGCAGCCAAACTCTTATATAATCTGTTTGGGTTTTTTTATTTGTTTTTTGATTTTTGTCTTCTCTTGGCTCTCAATTCTTTCCTGTCTGAGTGGCTGATGACTAATGTGTTGTAAAGTGTTAATGAGTAAGAACAGTGCGTGGTTCTGGTATATCACTTACCCTGCTGTTGTTTCAGAAGTCTTACGGTAAGACATGTTGCTCATTTGTTGTTTATATCCATCCAATAAGCCAAAAACATTTTAAAAACTTGCATAAAAAAATCTGAGGAAATTCAAGGAAACAAAGATGTCCCCATCTAAAATATCAACTCTTGTTAGGGTCCTATGGACCCCCCCCCACACATACACACACCAACAAACACAAGTTCTATTTTATTTCTTCTCAAATTCAGTTTTTTGAATTTTCATGTTATATAATGTAACCACATTTTGTTTCCACATCATGCCTTCTTATTAGGTTTATGAATAAAAGTAAAACAATTAAATACTAAAATATCCAATTTCATCAGTAATAACACATTTGAATGAACATCCATCAAAAAAGTGTTTCAAGTCATCAATAATGTTCAAAGCTTTATTTAAGTGCTTGAAAGTTTGTCTAAAATCCATAACTGTTTTTTGGAAAATGAAGTACTTCACGTGTTTCATGTGAGGATAGAAAGTAAATCCTTTTGGATAATAAGTGCTTCACCAATGAACTTAAAAATCACACAAAAAATAAATTTTACAACTATAACTGCGATATTGGATTCACTGAGGTGGAGGCTGCTACGTCGTTTTGTTGACATGAACTTATTGTTTTCACCGGATGTTTAGCTGGACAGCTTTCAGCTCAACTGGGACAAAGTGTCCCCTAAAACAGATGTGAGCGTTTCCAAAGCCCCCCCNCCCCCAAACAGCACTGCATGGCCCCCTCGTGAAGGTCGTGGTATGTAATAAATTAATAAACTTCTGTACTTGTTTGCACGTCACCAAACACTGAGGCCGATGGAGATGCCAAAGCCCTCACCTGCCGGCCTCCTGCACAGCGCCCCTAACCTCCCAGGGACTTTAGGAGTTTGGACAGTAGGGTTGGGTGATAGGCTAGGGAATTATAATCGGCTATCATCAGTCCAACTACTGGTGAGTCGTGATATATTTGCACATGTGACTTCAAGCTTGGTTTTAAAACGAGACAAATTTATGCCAAGAACAGACATGGGTAACTTCTGAAATGTCCTTTTTGTCCCAACGAGATATTTTTGAAAGCTGGAACCTGCAAGAAAAATATCTTGAAACAACTTATATTCCCGATGAGCTGCAGTGCGTTGAGAGCGACAACACTAGGAGGAAGAAAAGTGTCCCCAGAAGTATTGTTAGTTCAGTTAGAAACCTTAACTGGCTTCATTGTTTTGGACAAAACTTTAAAGCTAAAATAACAGAATAAGCACCAATGGAGAAAATTGGGGTTTAGAGCCATAAAGCCTGTCCATCCTTGGTGCGTCTTGATGCACTGTCAGAAATCAGGGATGAGAGCGCCACAGCAGGCAGCTGTTACCGATAACAAGTGATGGTCAACTGAAGCTCGGTTTAAAAAAGGGTTAATTACTGGAAGCTTTTCAACACAGTCCTGTTTGATGACATCTGGAGGCCAAAAGTCTAAAGAGCAGCCTGAAACTCCATCCTAAAACAGACTGCTTCATCCTGTTGTTTATTATCATGTGACATTTCTGTCTGATATCAGGCTATCATTGTGCTGCTTTAAACATGGTGAAAGAATAAAGTTCTGGTTATTAATAACATTGATGAATAAATTTGTTTAAAACTATTTGCCCCTTTTACATGTAACTTCTTGACATTTGTAAACATAATATATTTTAAAGAAATCACATCTAAATTAAAATTCAATAATAGTTTGGAATTACACTGCAGGTTCCCTGCCTTCATGACCTTATGTAATTATTTGTTTACTGTGAGATCATTTGTAAATTATTATTTTTCTAAAAGGTATTTTTTCCTGGGCGGTAGAAGTGTTTATGAACTGATAAACTAAACGCATAAATCACATAAGGTTATTTCACTAGTTTTTTTTATTTAGGAAGAGTTTGTTACACAGTGCAAGGGCCAAGTCTGCCTCACACTTAGAGACATTCAGATGATGTTTTAATTAATAAAAAGTTACAATTGTTCTTTGTTTTTTTTTTTTGTCCTTTATGCAGATGCCTGCAGACTCTTATACTTTTACCTTAAACAACTATTTTGTATAAAATAATTTTTAACTGCATTTTGTCGTTGGTCAGTTTTTATTTATGTATTTTTTTGTTATGACAAGATTACTTTTTCACAAACAGTTGCCAAATAAAACAAGTAAACCTTGTAGATCTTTGCTGAGCCATAAAACAGTGACTCAGGTGTCAGACTGAGGACCGGCACCTGACTAAAGGTTAGAGATGTTGCTGCTGGAAATCAATGAGGTGGACTGCACACGATCAAGGTGGATTACATAGTGTTAGAGTTAAAATTTAAATTGTACAGTCATTTACAGGTCAAAACTCATGAAAGGGAAACTTGAACTAGCGAAGGAAAAACAAAATGCAGAAATATCATCCACAAAAACACCTTTTGCCTGATGGACTCTAATCTTTGAAGGTCAATGTATTTGTCCAATCACCCAGTCCACAGCTTACCTTTAATCTCCCCCATCAAAAATAAATATAAACCTCAAGTATCTGTCTGGGGAATCTGGCCTACAGTCGAAGGGTGGAGCTAGAAAAATATTCAAGGCAAGAGGGAAAGGAAACTTTGGGGAGTGGTGCTCTATAGCAGAACTGTATCTGGTGATGAGTGGAGAAGCATCACAACTGGGCCTTCTCTAGCCTCACACACACACACACACACACACTGAAACTGATAGCAGCTGCAAATGTAAACTGATGTTGTTAAAAGTAAAACATAAATTCAAATTCTAAAGGTACTAAATCAATGTTAGTTCCGCTCTGTCTGTTCTGCCAAAATTACACACAATCATTGCAAAAACAAACAAAAACTACACATTATCAAAATTTGCAACATTTTGCTTTTTACTGTAAATTCTGTTTTTAATTTCAAATTCTACAATTCTGTTTGTTTTCATTGGGTTTATTAATCAGCATCTGGGTTACTAATTAAACTTAAAAGCTGTCGTGTTTCTAAAATTTTAATAGGCAAGTATTTGATATAAATAATTGCAAATAACAATTTAATTTTGTCTTTTGTCTGGTATTATGCAGTAAACATGCTAAGTAGAAATGTGTTGCTGCCATCAAATTCAAAAGTAACCCCCCCCCCCCAAAAAAATAAAACAAAAAAACAAATAGTACAATTTCCTAGCTTAAACATTTGTTTCATTGTCAATAAAATATAGCTTTATGAGATTTGTAAATTACTACATTCAGTTTTAAATTTATGATTTACACAAACCTCCCAACATTTTGTGGTTGTAAAAACCTGTCTGGTTCACATAATTATAAAAAAATTACCAACAAATAAAAAATACACAAACTTAAATTTAATATAAAAATACCACAATAAAGTGTGCAAATTTCTCAGTCATCTTTATTTACTGGTTAGAGACATGGGAAACCTGACATCTTTGTCTGTATTGAGCTTTTTTCCAAAAAACTAAAGACTTATGAACACAATGTTGAACAATTGTTACTCCTGACAGTTTTAGAAAGCCATTGGAAATTAAAACATTGGCTGAACTCTGGAAAAGTTGGGTCAGTGTTTATACCACACTGTATGCCAACACACTGTTAGACAACCTTATTCATCATCTAAAAAACATAATTTTGTTGCTTCCAAACACGGGTGTAGACATGTGTGAATGTGTACGCCAAATGATTCCCAGTGTGAAAACTGTTTGGGGCTGTGAAGTCGCAGCCTTATAAAATGTTGCCTCGGGCTGTTACTGGTCAGACCAGAACTTGTGTAACAGATACTGAGTTTGTGATATCTCAGCGAAATGAAAAGGCTCCAGCAGTGTATGCTAACAGGGCGGAGTCCGTTAAAAAGCAAAACTAGCACTGCAATTATTTTGTTATCGTCAGTTGGATTACTAAGACGTGATCAGACCCAATGGGGCTGATGATTCAGTTATAAAACTAATGACTCCTTTTTCCCTGATCTTGTGTCGTTGTTTCTGGTTTTTCCTCCGTGTGAAGTAACTCCGTCCACCATTAACAGTTCAGTACCATTTGACGCACCAGCACCCCAGCAGCAGATGATCCACAAACTTGAGCATTCTCTATGCAGAACGCAAGTTCACACTTCCCACATTGTTTACTGTATTTATCAATGGGGATTTTTAAAGTGCTCTTATCATCAGATCGTGACGACAGTGTGAACGATCTGAATGTCTGACCTGAAAGTTGTTCTGATCAGCTGAGTTTCGATCTTCATTTTCATCATCATGCTGTGAGGATGAAAATGGAAACGATTGTGTGCCTCAGTAAACGGTCGAAGTCATGAGTGAAAGTCTACGCCTTTTTTATTTAATAACAAGACTGTTTTGGAGTCTATTTAAATATTTTCAGATGTTTGCATATTTAAAATGTTCTTCCTCGTAGCGTTCCTATGTTACTGTTCATAAAACACTGTGGAGCGACGTGTCCGAACATGTTTTGGCAGCAACAGCACAAGATTAAAAAAACACACCCAGCGTTTAGTTTGAAGATTTTGTTGGACAAATAACACAGTGCTTCTATGTGAGAAGAAGGAAGGGGGGTGCATTCCCTAGAAAAATCTGTTCAGACAAATCACATTCCTGTGACGCAAGAGGGCAAAGTGAAACACAGGGCTCCGGGATCATAAAGTTTTAGCAGCTTTGAGATGTGTTAAAACTTTTTAAGATGTTATTTACTTAAATAAACTACTTCAGCTTGTGTTTAAGTAAACATACACACATGCTTTAAATGCTTAACTCTGATATTGTTTCAGAAGTTTCAGGTTTCCCTCTCTTGATCTGCCTAATCTTTTTATCTTCGACATCATGTGCATAACATGCGAGCTCACGCTGTTATTATCTGCCCTTACATAAGTCTGCTGTAGCGTCTGTTTGCGTGCACTCAGTGGTGCGGGGGTAAGAGCGGGCCACACCCTGCTGTGTGTTTGCTGCCAGATGACGTGTGGAGAAATCAATGGCGCTCCATCAGTGCTGCCGTTGGCTTACACAGCTGAACTGTGTGTGCACACACGTGACGGGCAGAAATGGGATTACGTAAGCTGGTGTCCAGTTTTTCTCTGAGTGAAGGGAACGGACTGGACCTCGTTACCATGTTAAGATGGAAAGTTGCCCAAGCAAATAAATATATCCGTTCAGGAGCTGTCTCCCAGAGTCCCTTGGGCTGTAAAGGGGGATGTGAAATTTAACGATAGTCATGATGAATTTGAGCCGTACATACAAGTAGGTACATGACAGAAGAACAGGGTACTGTACACTAAGTTTTTCCTTTTTATTACCAGCTGACATTGGGACTTCTTTGTACGTCTAAACTGTTTCTCTCCACTTTAACAAATTATCTTTGTTTTCTCTTACCTATTAAACAAACTTTAAATCTTTTTTGTTTTTAATTAGATAATGGCAAACCACATTTAAAGATAAATGTTGCAAATGTTAAAGATAGAAACACAGCAGCCCTGCCCAAGATGGCGTCTGGTCCTTACTCCAAGCTGCAAAGTAGACATTTAGAAATCAGATATACTCATGAAAAGCTAGAGACCTCTAAAACAAAAGTAGCCTGCGTTTACACTTAGTTAACCTGTCTGTCTGTCTGTCCGTCTGTCTTTAAAGGTACTGATATCTCAGTTGGAGAAGAGGTGGCCATCAAGTTGGAATGTGTGAAGACCAAACATCCACAGCTCCACATCGAGAGCAAAATCTATAAGATGATGCAGGGAGGAGGTATTATACAATCATTCACACACAAAGCAGTTGTTTTCAATTCATTATCATGTACAACCACTTAATTCTGTGTACCAGCTGCCAGCCGTCTGACATTGTCGTCTGAAAAGGAAATAATTAGGCCCAAACACCGCAGGCAATGTAAAGGCCTATTGATGCTGTAGTCTGTTATTCTTAGGACAAATTAATTGTCTTTTGGGGGCGTTAACATATCCCTTATTTTACTTTTAATAAATATAACTTTTAAACTTTGCTCTTGATTGTTAATGCAGTCAAATGATTTTTTAAAAATCAAAACAAAATAACTCATGTTGTATACTTGGTTATATATTTTTAATATTATTCATTTAACTATAATATTCACACTCAAAGGAAAATATCAAAACAAAAAAAGTTCTCATCCAGTTCTATGATGCTTGTCACTGAACTCAGAATATAATTTATGTCCCATTAGTTAGTTGATATATTGCTTTAATAATATTTAACCACTTCTTCAGCAGTATAACTATTTGAGTAACCACCCCTCCCTTTGTTATTTCAGTTGGAATTCCCACAATAAAGTGGTGTGGTGCCGAGGGGGACTACAATGTGATGGTGATGGAGCTGCTGGGGCCCAGTCTGGAGGATCTGTTCAACTTCTGTTCTCGAAAGTTCAGTCTGAAGACGGTCCTGCTGCTGGCTGACCAGATGGTGAGAGGATTTGTTTGATGGGAATGTAATGGTTGTATAAAAGATGTAAATGTTGGATCACTGCCAACAGCTGGTTTGCTTTTAACATCGGTTCCTTCATTAAAGAAGCAAGAAAAAGCTTGATTAGGACAAGTTCAGGACTTCATGTGGCACAACCAGGACACTTCAACACCTTGTTCAGACTCATGATGGTGATAGTTACTTTTGAAGTGATGTTCAGTCAGTTATCAGTAGTTGGTGCATGTTCAGCGGAGACCTCAGTCATAGAGAATAAAGTCTGTAGAAAGAGGAAGAAGTCCTACAGACTAGGGCTGCAACTAACGATAATTTCAATAATCGATTAATCGGGCGATTATTTTCTCGATTAATCGGTCGTCTTGGAATTCATTCATTCAGTCATTCATTTTGGCCCACATAAAAAAGTTATCTGTATGTAAAGGAGTAGGTTGATGTAAAACTTTTACTACTTTCTTATTTTTAAATAAATCAATATAAATTAAATTCAACATTCTCACTTTATATACTTAGCTCTCAAGCAGAAAATAACAATAGCTTATTTACCACCCGTGTTTCACATCTCCAAAAAACTTACAACTAAATCAATTAAACACACACACTACAAGTACCATTAAAACAAATAATTACAAAAATAAGTAGATGTACATTTAGTTGAATGTTGCCTCACTCTTCACTTGCATACAGTGATCGACCCATGACTAAACATTACTTTGTGACGANGATGCCACCGGGTGGCGCTGAAAGCAGCGTGCAGTTTCCTGTATGCTAACTGCTGCTAACAGAGCTCCCAGAGCTAGTTCTGCTGCTGAACAACTTTAAGACAACGGAAAAAGACTAAACACAAAACTCTATTCAGCAGATTCTAACCTGCAGTGAGTAAAACATGCCCCCCAAAACGGTAATGTTGCAGTGAGGAAGAGGAGCCGTAGCTTCTTCATCATCATACGGAGCGGGCGGAGTTTTTTTTTTTTTGTTGTTGTTTTTTTGTTTTACGGAGCGGACGGAGCAATGACTTATATTTGGGACGGAGTTTGTTCAGCAAACGCGCTGCGGGTGACGTCACCGTTGCCGCGACAACGTTAGTGACGCATAAATTGCGCGACACATATCGATAATGAAATTTGTCGCCAATGTTTTTAATTATCGAATTTTATCGATTTTATCGATTCGTTGTTGCAGCCCTACTACAGACATTGGGCTAATGGCTAGCTATACCGGTGCCTTTTATCACGTTAAGCAGTTTTGGTTTGTTGCCGTTTTCTCAACCGAGCAACATCTGTGTTATTAAGTAAATCTGTCTACCTGCTCAGCACATCTTGTTAGTTTGCCATGAGTTAAGTAAACTTACTAACTTAACTTATTAAATAATCTTTTTTACACCAGTATGGGCAAGGAGTCACTAGCCTGCAGGAAAACATCTTCCTCTGTTTACAGACTTCTCTGTGAACTGATGTCACGACTGATAACGTTCTAACTATTTGACAAAACATCACTTCAGTCTAGAAGCACTCGGAGAGCACACTCCCGCCAAAGTCAAGTTCAAAAATAGTCCTGTCTGGATCTGCACCCAAATTGTATCAATTGTTTCATCAAAATGCGTTCATTAGTTTTTAAGTAATTTTGTGAACAGACAGAACAAACATAACCTTGTTGGAGGTAATTAGCTAAACTATTTATTTAAAGCTGTGATTTTTGACTGTCAACTTTGTTTTGAAAAATTTTGAAGTTTGACATTTTTTTTAACCTTGAACATAAACTAAAGATTTAAACTAAAGATTTATCTTGTTGTTTCATACAAGTGTTTTCCACCAATATCCAGACTGGGAATGCATTAAACACACACAAATATCTCATCTAACAGGATCGTATTGTGCACATATTTCTCCAGAAATCCAACTAGTCTTTCTCAGTGAATTTAACTTTTGCAAGAAAGTTAAAAGTAACATCTTAAAAATTCATAAAATATGTAAATAGGTTAGGTAAGTATTACAGACCAAAATTGTTCATCCATTTCTAATATTAAAATGTGTTTTTGGTACATTAAAGGCTGGCTCTTGCAGTCTTTTAAGAAAAATCTTAAGCCCTGAGCAAATTTTGGTGATGACTACTGTCATAGCGTTTGTTTGACGACTCCTAAAAATTTCTTCTTGATTCTCCAAAGTAGGATCTATTTGACTTCAATCTACCGCAGGTAGAACACTGCTCAGAACCACTCCACATGAACTAGGAATGTCCTAGAGTTTGTTGGTTATGGTACAGAGCTTCTGGCTTACATAACAAGGATTAAGTGCCAGGCGGACAGAAGTCAAAACTCTAGTTGAAAATAAATCACTAATCACTGTATTGTTTCCATACTATATTGTCCCACCACACCTTCAATCCATCGTGTTTAACAATTTTTTGCTGCTTGTGTTTTTTTAGATCAGCCGCATTGAATACATCCACTCCAAGAACTTCATCCACAGAGACGTGAAGCCCGATAACTTCCTGATGGGGCTTGGCAAAAAGGGTAACCTGGTCTACATCATTGACTTTGGTCTGGCTAAGAAATATCGTGACGCACGCACACACCAGCACATCCCATACCGTGAGAACAAGAACCTAACTGGCACCGCCCGCTACGCCTCCATAAACACACATCTGGGAATCGGTAAGACCTGCGCCTGTGAAGTGACTGATTCAATTGTTAAATTCTTGCAGGCTGCTCAGCCTCACTGTCTTCCTCCTGTGTGGGATTACAGAACAGTCCAGACGAGATGACTTGGAGTCTTTGGGGTATGTCCTCATGTACTTCAACCTGGGTTCTCTTCCCTGGCAAGGCCTCAAAGCTGCCACCAAGAGACAGAAGTACGAACGCATCAGTGAGAAGAAAATGTCCACACCCATTGAGGTGCTCTGCAAAGGCTACCCATGTAAGTTGAACTGTCTTACTGCTAACATACTCTGAAAAGATTTACAAATCATTCCTTTTTAAAACGTGATGCGTTTTGTTTTCTAACGTCAGCACTGGTTTCACGCTTATCTCTTGTCTTCATTTCCTCACAGCGGAGTTTGCCACCTACCTGAACTTCTGCCGCTCTCTGCGGTTTGATGACAAACCCGACTACTCATACCTCCGCCAGCTCTTCAGGAACCTCTTCCACAGACAGGGCTTCTCCTACGACTACGTCTTTGACTGGAATATGCTCAAATTTGTAAGTTATCTATTGGAAGTAATGGGATGTGGTCTGATCTTAGATCAAGAGAAATTAAGTTGTTTTAGGTAGCGTGCTTCATAAAATCTGATGAGCCAAAACACTTTGAAATACTACACAGGTATTTATTGGACTTTTTCATTTGTTTGTCACTTTTAGTTTTAAGTTTGAAATTTGGCAGTCATGAAGAGCCCCCCAAAAAAGAAAATTCCTCCGAAAGCATCTGTTCTGTCTCCCAAATTGGCATCATAGTCGTTTGTTTTTTTTTTCTCCCACAGAAAATTTTAGGGTTAAAACGGTTTACAAAAAAAAATCTGAACTATTTGGATTGCCTGTCTCTGTTCATGAGAGTGTTTAACATTTGTGTGTGTTTGAGTCAGAAACCAAGAGGTAGAGAGCAACAGTCGGGTCAGATGGTGAAGGATTAGAAAGTGTTGATGAGAGAGGGATCATAGGATCCTCCATAAGGCATATTCTGTCTGTTCTCTGATCTGCAGTGACGTAGCAGTTTTTTCGTCAGCCAAATCGTTTGCTAGTCCGCTTAACTACAGAGACGGCAATGAACCAATCATAGCAAACTACAGTCTGTGTCGAGGGCTCCTCAGAGTGTAGCAGGAAGCTGTGGCTGAAAATAAAAACAAAATGAAAGAGTTTGTCCCACAAACAAAACAAAAAAACCTGTTAAATGGAGCTGGTGTGGCTTCTCTCCAGAAGTTTAATCACAAACAGGTATTTCCAGAGTTTGCACAGATGACATTTGCACATTGGTTGGCAACACAAACCTTTCCAACCACTTAGAGACAGCATCAGCTTGGAGAGCAGCCACAGCGCAGCCAATCTACTACTGGGAACTTTAGACCGAAGCAGGCCACTTTAACTAAAAATCTGAGTGTCAAACTAAAGACCATAACACCAAACCATAGATTTTATGAACTGTTCTACCCCAAGATTTTGTTCCTGTTGCTGGAAATGAAAACTTCCAAAGAATAGCATGAGCAGTGTTGTTAAAAGTTGACCTTTATGTTGTGTACCAGGGTGCCAACAGGGCTGCAGAGGATGCAGAAAGGGAGCGCCGAGATCGTGAAGAGAGGCTGAGGCACAGCAGAAATCCTGGGGCAAGGGGTATCGCTTCTGCTTCAGGTCGAGCCAGAGCAGCTCAGGACACTGCAGCCCCCTCCCCACTCAACCCTGCCTCACACACAGGTCTGAACACTAATTGTCCACGTTCAAAACAGTTTTCTTCTTTCTTGTTTGATTTTGGACAACACACTGCTGGTGAGGGTTTCAAATGAGATGTCAACTTTTTAAAACTTACTGCATTTTAAAACCAAGTTTTAAAAAAAAAATCTTCAGTCTAAAATATCTATGTATTGAGTTTGTTATCAGGGAACTTTGGAAGCAGTTTGAGCCTTGTTGTTTCCATCTTTTTAGGAATGGAGAAGGAGAGGAAGGTGAGCATGCGTCTTCATCGTGGAGCACCTGTCAATATCTCCTCCTCAGATCTGACAGGACGCCAGGATACATCCCGCATGTCCACCTCACAGGTAACACACAGACAAAAACACTGCATACCTCTCATCCAGTGTTGTTAACCACAAACTCACTCGTTTATCAGAACAAAATTAATCATATTTACACAGAAAAAAATGACAAACATACAGTTTGTCGACAAAGGACAAGAACTTTCCCTCTTCTCTTGGACAAAATGATTGGGTTCCTGTTTATTTCTGCAAGAAAATGATCAAAACAATTAAAATACAACAGAAGACGTTTAGTTTTTGGTACATCATCATTACAAGAGACCCTCCTTGGATAATGGTTGACGAATGAAATGTAAAAGTCATAACTTTGGTCCTCACAGGCTAATCTGAAGCTAGTCTTATTAACCCGTCCTTGAAAGTCAAGTAATATATTGTATATAAAAGTATAGTTTGGTATATGCCTCGTTATGTTTTACTTTTAATTCCCAGTTGTTAAAAACATTGTTGTAAAAGTACTGGTTCTGTTGTCGTTGTCTCAGGCTCTGTCCCGGGTCACACCCAGCGGCCTCCAGTCTGCAGCTCCTCGGTGAAATCGGGCTGTTTTTATCGTGGAGGCCTGAACATCCACCACCTGCAGCACGAGCACTCTCATGCACATCCACATCAATTACAAGACATTGAAATGACAAGTGGACTTCCTGCCAGTGCACAAGAGTCTGGCTGTGCATCTGTTCACCTGACAGAGGAAGAGATGCACAGACAGTAGGTTGTGTACATATGTGTGCGTGTGAGAGAAATGGGCAGGTGGAGACCAGTTTGGTTGCCTTAATGACCATCTTGGCTAAGAAGCAGCCACAGCAACCTTTCTTCTTCTCTGATGGAAGATGTTGAAACTCCTCCTCGCTGTTGACGAAGCCATGGATCTGCATTTCTCTGGCATCTTCTCTTTGAGCTTTTAATTTTACTTGTTTTTACTCTTTTTAGCATTAAAACTTCTCCTGCACCAGGCTCAAAGGGGTCTGAAAATGGAGAAAGATGCGTTAGAAGTTAAAGGAAAAAAAAAAAAAGAGTCAGGTGGACATGTGCTCCATCATGGCAGTGTTTGAGCACAGTGCCTAAACTCTTATCTGTTCTGTAAAATACTCAGAAATCCCTCAAGTTGAACACCTTGTCTCATTTTGTTTTTAGGTGTTGAAACAGTACAGGTAGTTCATGTCCTTAGGGGGACATTGTTGTAAATCCAGAAACACGCAGCACATTTAGTTTGTGTCTTCAGGTTGTGACTGCAGTGGAAAAGCTGTGAATGGACCAGAGACAGAGTCAGCTCAGTCTGTCCACGTCGTATGGATGAGATGTTTTTAACCCAGTCAGTAGTGATGTGGCTTTGTGTGTATTTGTGTGGGTCTGTCTTAGGGTTTTACACACTCAAAAAGGTGGGGGGTGAACATGTGTTTTATTTTAAGCTAAATTTACACTTTTTTGCTTTTTTTTTTTTTTGTAAGTTTTTAACTCCACTGCATCTTGAACCTCAGTCCAGATGTCCATCTGCTTCCTCATGAAATCTAAACACAACTTGTCCATTTTTGACCTGGACCTTACTCCTGATCAGCTTTCAGTTCCAGGATAATGCCCAGAATATCCTAAAGAATGTGGCAAGGACAGGACGAGAGAAGGGAAGGCAAGAATAGAAGTTAGTTGTTCGCAACTGAATCGTTTTGCGATAAAAGGTAGCATCTCACTGAGCTGCGGCTGCTCGAGACTAGCCTGCAATTGTCTGAAAAAAAGACATTTTCTAAATTCTTTGTTTGTGAACTCAGTCTCATTTTGAGCAAATGATTTTTGAAAATCACATCTTATTTTTGTGTGCGTGGCTTTAAAAAAAACTGCATTCTTGGCCACCTACATTATTTCTTTGCCCACCTCAACTGGCTTCATACCCACCCGAGCCACCGCCCCCACATTTATAACAGTCTACTGGAGTAAACTTTTGAAACAAAGATGGGCAGATTTGAACGAGTTATTTATTCTAATCTGTGTGGTTTTTAGACCTGGACGTGTTTCCTGTTAGAGGAGAGCTCCTGTTCAGGTGTTAAAACACAGCTCTGGCGCTCTTCATGTCTGGCTCACACTGTGTGATTTTTGGACCACATAAACAACAGGGACAAGCCAAACTGTGCGAGCTCGAGATTTTAAACCTGCGTCACTGTTCAGTGCAAGATTTTATAAAAGCTGGACTGTGATTGAGTACGTCACAGCGGTATCCATCCAACAATAACAAGAAATTAAGTGTTCGTGTTGAAGCACTAATTATTATAAGGAGGAGGAAAAAAGGAAAGCTGTGGGTGGCTCGTGGCTGGGAAAAAGAGGTCAGGCAATTATTGACACAGGGATGGTAAGTTGTCTTTAGTTGTGAGTTCTGAATTGGCTGTAGGTGATCCCATCACGCTGAAACCCCCCCCCCCCCCCACACACACACACAGAGCAAAGGTTTTGTGTAAGACAGCTGAAAATCACACGGTGTGAACCTAGCTGAAGATGGGTTGGAGACGCCTGAAACAACATGAAGAAGGTCGACCACCAGAAAATTTGTCTCACAAGTTTTTTTTGAACATGTTCAAAACTCAAGCAAAAACACTACGAGCCTCTGAGACTCGCGTGAGGACATTGAGAGCCCCACAAACGTTTTGAGATGAACAGCGTAACCAGCTAGTCTCCAGCAGCTTAGTGAGGTACTGAGTAAAGTTAGTTTATGGTTATAGGAAACAAGTTTAGAGGCTTAAATGTGTATCTCCTTCTAACAGGACCTTCTTCCTGTTCCAGCAGATGGTGAAAACTAAACAAACAGCTAAATAAAGGAGTGTGTGTGGATGATTATTTTTTAATTAAAAATTCAACTGCACTGCTTTTATTAGTTTTTTGGAGTGAATTTGTACAAACCGCAATCATGAGTGAAACGGGAAGATAAGACACAAAAGAGCAAATGTGACAAAAAATAGTTTAATCTTTGAACCATCTGAGCATTCAGAAGATTTCAGGTAAAAAATGGACAAAGTTGAGCATGTCACCTGACGCAGGCAGAGATGGCTTTTCCAGTTTTTTGTGGAGTGAGTGTTTTGTAGAGAATGGTGTTGATGGATCTGAATCCTGCAGGTTTTAAAGTAGAAATTCTCAGCGTGATAGACTGATACAATGTGTTTTTGAGTAGTTGCTGGGGGAATGGGTTGTAGCTGTAATTTGTCCATGTTTGTTCTGTTGTTGTTGTTTACCACGTCCCAAAGAGCTGCTGTAGGCTCTCGGACGATGACTTGTACAGAGGGACTGGGAATGCTTCACTCCGAAAGGAATTCTGTTAAGACCTTTTTTTTTTCTTTTTTTTTCTCCTGTCTGAATATATTTCACCTGTTGGCTTGAAAAACAGAAGTGGTGGAAAAGCGAGTGTCTTACTGATGGTTGAACAGTTTTTCATTCAGTAAAAAAAAAGTTTTGTTTTTTTTTCGGTCACCAGATGGTGATTGATGTACCACAATGCATCTTTACTGTGGATTCATGGGAAATATTTCTGTTCACTCCCATCTTATGATACTTCTCAGTTGTAATGCCACTGTATTTGTGTATTTTAAAATTATGTAAATAAATTAATAAGTACTTGTATGTGTGGATGAAAAGAAATCAAAGGCCTAGCAATCTTGGAAGGAATGCATATCGCTCGCCACTTTTCATGGCAGAGTTTTAAACTAAGATCATTAGAAACAAAGTTGTTTTGGTCAAACCTTGAAACTAATATGCGTGATCTCATGCAATATCATAATGGATTGACTCTCAGCTACTACCACATCTAATTTTAATTTAATTGTAGTTTACTTTAATATCTGTAAAACCAACTGAGTTCTAAACATGAATCAGTTTTAGACAAACATCCAATAATTATTTACTGGTAGTTTCACTGAAATCTGTCCAGTGGTTCATAAGACATTTTGCTAACAGAGTTGACTCAAAATAGCAGATCTTTTAGTGCTCAGAATGTGTGTTGTGGAGCAGTCTCAGCTACTACCACATTAAATTTTAATTCAATCTTTGTAAAATTGACATTTTTATGATTTTGAAGGTCAGTTGGCAGCCATCTTGAACCACATTGACTTTAAATGTTAATTAGCTGTAGATGTAAATCCGGAGATTACTTTCTATAAGTTCCATTAAAATTTGCTCAAAGCTTCATGAGATACTTTGGTAACAGACACAAAAACATAAAGTTTGCCTTTTGCCAGCGGGTAATCATTTAGGGCAAAGAGCTGTCAGCTCCAGATGTTATGGAGCTCCTACGGTTCATTCTCCTTTTATATAAAGAGCTAACAGGAAGCTGTGTGAATGTAAGAGGTTGGTGTTTACTTGTTGGAAAGTAAATTGGTGAGAATACTTTAAAGTGAGGACGTTTCTCACATCACCTCTGTAACCGAAGATGTTTTGTTTAGCACATTGGTGTGTAAATGGTTGAAAAAAGGCAAAAAAAGGATTGGATTATATGAACAATGTGTGTTTGCTCTAGCAATGAATAAGTGAATAATTTTTACTGAAGTGTTTCAGTTTGAATTGAATCTGTGAATTGGGTGAAACGTTTTTGGAAAAAAAGGTGGGAACTCTGTTTTAAAATTGTAAAAAAAAAAAAAATTTAGTACAATGCATCCCTGAATTCAAATATGCCCGTATGTGTTTTGATGTGCTAACAATGTATCCACAAGGTGGCGCTGTGAAACTGTGTGTAGCAGGCAGGATGGTTACACAACAGGTCATCAGTTCCTCTCTGAAGAATCTAAGAATAACACACACTGACACACACACAAATCAACACAGAATACAAAAAGTGTTAACTAAAAGGTGTTGAAAAAAGGAAATTAATCTGGTTGTGGGCGAGTTGGACCGCTGGGCTGGGGAAGATGCCTACATAAATACTTTCCTCCTCTCAGACAGACGGAAGGTTGATGTGTGTGAAACAGTAAAACACGACTCAGTGTCATGTGTGAGGAGGAGGAAGACGAGACGTCTTTAGCTCACAGTGACAACCTTCCCACTGTTTCTGTAGCAGCTCTGTCAGTCAGAGCAGGATCCCTCTGAGAGCAGATATGACATCTGCTGGATTTCTTTTCAACAGATTGGAGCCAGAAATGAGTTTCCAGCTGGGCCTGACTGAAAGTGGGTGACCCTATTTTCTACAACAAACTGTTCGGCTCTTGACCCACAAAATGACAGCAGGAACTTGTGGCTGTTAAAATAAAAAAAATCATGAAGTTGATTTCAAAACAATTTCATTTGAGAGAACTTGGAAAAATATTTTAAGTGTTTCCCAAGATTACACATCTATCATGTATGTAGCTAATATCTGGTACTTAAAAACATGAAATATTACTCTATTAGGTTGCTAAGAAAAAAAAATCTTTTGTGCCTTCAGGAAAATCACGACCCAAAATTTCATTTTGCAGCTATCTCACAAATCAGAAGTAAAAATAGTCAGTTGATGAATGGAATCTGGATGCAGACTCCCAAAACTTCAGCTCTATGACCAATAAAAAGTGTTTTTTGTAGGGATGATTCAGCGAGGTCCTGAAACCAAATTTAGGAACTACTCGTCTACAGGGATGTGCCTCAGCTGTTCTCAGGAACACACAAATCCCTCCGGAGCAATTTCACACACAACAGCCATATAAAACGTTAAAAACAAACCAGATTAAATCCGCAATGTACAGTCAGTTCACAGACAGACAAAAGTAGTGCTTGAATTATCTGGTAAGGTTTTTAATTGGTGACCTAGAACCTTCTTTCTTTATTTTAATTACGTGCCAAAAAAGTAAGCTATTTGACTGGGTAGGCTCAGGCCCTGCCACCAAAAGCCACACTCCTGATGTTTGAAGCTGTCTGTTACTTTCTGACAAATTCAGCAAAAAGGGTCAATCGATCTAGAAACATCAAAACGACTGATGAAGACAACCAAAGCACAACCAGACAAACCATCAGCAGTTTGATTCTAATAAATATTTGAATGTTTCAGGCTGATGTGAAATGGTAATAAACTCACTATCACAATGTTTATTTTCAAATTTATAGAATATTTATCAACTGCCAGCGAAGGCAGAAGGGCAATATTGCTTTTCCTCCTGTATGTGCTTTTGTTTGTCTGTCAGCAAAAAATCTCATGAACCTCAGGACAGATTTTATTGAAACTCTCAAACAAATCTTAACCTTTGGAGTCAACCCCATTCAAGATGGCTGCCACAGCTATGCAACCATCGCAAACACACACACAAAAAAAACTTATAACTCAGGTAATTTTACAGATATTGAGCTAAAATTCGGTGTGGTAGTAGCTGAGTATCCTTCCCAACACATACTCTGAGTGCTGTACATGGCGCAATTTTTGTGCTTATAGCTTTAATGTTAATTGTTGGAGTCAACACTGTTTGTTAGCAAACTATCTAATGAACAAATGGACATACTTTAATTAAACTCAAAGTCATCATTAGACGTGCATCTAAAACTCATAAACATTTGGAGTCGATCTGATTTAAGATGGCTGCCACAGCTAAACAATCTTAGCCAACACAAAACTGACTATAACCCAGTCAGATTTACAGCTACTGAGCTAAAATTTGACGTGGTAGTAGCTGAGAGTCATTCACAATAGATCTCAGGAGATAAGACCGCACATTACATTATTTTCAAGGTTTCACCAAAACAGTTACAACTTGGTCATTTGTCAACAAAAGATCTTAGTCTAAAAAACTCTGGGCTGAAAGTTGGTGAGCAATTGAAGAGGCAAAAGAAACACACCTTGATTTATAATTCCAAAAATAAAACAGACAAACCATGCAGGGCCCATAAGGATACAAAGTTCAAAAATCATCCAGCCTTGTGTACTGAAACCATAAAAAAATAAAACAAAGAAGATAGGACTGGAAAAACCTGACTGGCAATAATAAATACAGAACTGCAGCTATGTGAGCTCGCCAAGGGGAACAGATAAGCTTAGTGTTGGGGTCAGGTAAAACACCAATATGGCTGCTTCCTGTTCAGTTCAGGAGATTTGAACATTTCAAGACATGGCAGACAAAACAAAAAAGGAATAAAAAACTAAAAGAAAGAAAGTCAACACCAAGGTTAATAATAATAATAATAATAATACATTTTATTTCTAGTAATCCCACAAGTTCACCTTACAATACACAATTTAAAACAAAAACAATGTAAAATCAAAGAATTATAGTAAAAACAAAGTACAGAATTAACAATACATAAAAAACAATTTAAAAACAGAAAATCAAAACACACAAAATAATAAAGAGTCAACAGAGTTAGTAGGCCAGTTCAACATGAGTGTTTTCAGGTAAGAGGAAATGCAAACAGGCTCAGAATGTCCAAAAGATTAGAAAGATACCAAGGAGGGAGGTTATAAATGGCCTTAAAAGTGAGAGGCAGAATCTTATCAATGCAGTTTTAAAAAGGAAACCAATGAGGTAGCAGCAGAACAGAAATGATGTAAAGAAAGAAGGACGTTCTAGTGAGAACAGGTGCAGCAGAGTTCCGCACCAGTCTAAGTTTCTGAAGCCACTTGAAGCCACACCCAAAAGAAAGGACATTGCAGTAACTGAGACAAGAAGTCACCAGGGTATGAACCTATTGTTTGGTGTGAGGGATGAGCAGAGGTGATTAGATGGAAATCTGCAGACTGAGTTATATTACTGGTGTCAGCTTAAAATGACTGAGTGAGACCGAGGATGACGCTCAGACTCTTAACATGCGTGAGGACAGAGGACACAGAAGATAGAGTTAGATAGAGGAGGACAACTCGCTGTGGCGACCCCTGAAAAAGGAACAGCCAAAAGAAAAAGAAGAAAATATTAAATTATGAGGCTTTTGATTTAATTTAAGAACTTGTTAGAGAAAAAACAATTTCTCATGTCCTTTTAGTAACTTTTACTCAAATTTTTATGAACTTTTTAATTTTACTTGAGTAGATTTTTACACAAGTAACTTCACTTGTATTTGAGTAAAACTTCAACATAGTAGCTGTACTTTTACTTGAACACATCATTGTAGTACTCTTCCCACCTCTGGTCCTGCCCTCCCTCCAACTACCTCCATGTCCTCTCTAACTGCATCCATATATCTCCTCTTTGTATTTTTCCTGGCAGCTGCATCTCTAACATCCTTCTACCAATATACCCACTGTCTCTCCTCTACATATGTCCAAACCATCTCAGTCTGGCCTCTAACTTCATCTCCCAGTCATTCAATCTGTGCTGTACCTCTGATGACCTCATTCCTAATCCTATTCATCTTTATCCCTCCCAAGGAGAACCTCAACATCTTCAGCTCTGCCACTTCCAGTTCTGTCTCCTGTCTTTTTGTCAGTCCCACTGTCTCCAACAAGAAGGTTCTCCCTCGGCACCCTGTCATATGCTTTTTTTAAAAATCCACAACAAATACAATAAAGCTCTTTTTGACCCTCTCCGTACTTCTCCATCAGCGTCCTCAAAGCATAATTTAATATGCAAATACAATATAAAACATGTTCACACATGATATTGAAAATGCTTAGAGAGAATAAATTGCCATTTCAGAAAAAACGTTCAATGACCTGCTCTGCTCTGGCTTTTGATTACAGTTCATTCTTGTGGCTACAGTGAGACAGTTCTTGCTCACAGACACAAGACAGCATAAATATGACTTTTAAACCAGTAGAAGGTGTGAATTTATGTCAGACTTCTATTTAAAATAAGTTCAGGTGTCATGAGGTTCTGATGGCAATAGAACCAACATGGTAAGTCTATGCCATGAAGTCGAGGCAACAAGATTATTGGCTATCAGAACTCTTCCCCTATAGGACAGCTGGGGTAGCAACTATTGCCATTTAGACAATTTGGCTTCCACTTTTATCAGCACTCCCTCCCAGTTCTGTCTTTGAAAATCTTATTTTTAAATATAACCCAAGCACTTTCATGCCCCTTCTCTTCTAGCTCAGACTGCCAGGTTAGTTAGGAATACTTTCCAGGTCCCACTTCCCCACTAAACACACAGTGGCATTAGCTTACCTTAGCTCAATATGCTTTCTTGTTTAGGGTAAGACACTCTCTTAACTCCTGTAGGTCTTCCTGGCCTTTGACAAATACACTGATGTCATCAGCATATGTGGACACCACAATGAGAGAAACCTGGGCCAAGTTTGGTAAAGAAAGACACTTCAGTCTACTCTTCAATATGATCAAAGGTGGCTTAATGGCTAAACTGTAAAGCTGGCCTGAGATAGCGCAGCCCTGATCCCTCTTATGACTGGCACAGGACAGCTCAAGCCTTCATCTGCTTTCACAATGCAGCACGCCTCTCTGTACAGGAGCTTTATCCAAACCAGGAACCCTTCCCCAACACCAAACAATTGGAGGATGGAAAAAAAGAAACCAATGATCTATTTGATCAAAAGCCTTTTCCTGGTCAGTGGTAATAATAGCAACATTAGCGCCATACAGTTTACACACCTCAAACACATCCCTCAATAAAAATAAGTTATTTAAAACTGACCTGTCAGGAATACAGTAGGATTGATCAGAAGCAATTTAAAGTTCAATAAATAAATTAAGTCTATTTGATAAAACCTTATATGAAATCTTTAGTCAGTGCAGAGGAGAGTCTCCAGTCTTTTTAAAGGGCTGAATCTCCCTTTTTCTGGCAAAAGAGAAAGAGCGGCTTGTCTAGAAGAGGTTGGAAGTTTTCCTAAATTATAAGATTTTCTACAAACACCCAGAAGATCTTGTCCAAAAAATAAAAAAATAAAAAGATTCCAGAGGTGTTTTAATTTTTTTTGCTGGTAAACCATCTATATCTGGAGCCTTCCCAGGTGCCATCTTGGATACAGCAGCAGTCAGTTCATCAGTAATATTTAAGTTCAGGGTCTCCTGATCCTTTGGATTTAGAGGAGGAAGTCATTTTAGATGCTCCACAGTGCTTTCCACATCCCAGTCTTCTGCCTTGAACAGGTCTGTGTAGATCTCCACAGCATGGTTCCTCATCTCAGCTGAATCTGAAGTCAATCTTCTTTTTGGGAGTTAAAGTCAAATCATATGTTTTCTCTGGGCACCAGAGTTCTCCAAGCTAAACAAGAAGGTAGCAGGCACATGCAAATCTTGGATTTTCTTAAACTGGGCTCTGACTAAAGCTCCTTTGGATCTCTCTTGTAAGATAGAGTTCTGTTCAAGTGTTTTGGACTGTAATGAAGTCCGTGAAGTTTATTTGTGTGACAGAAACATTTTCCAGTCATTTTATCTCTTCTTCCAACTTCTGCACAGCTCTATTAATGTTAGCAGTGGTACTAAAAGAATATTTTTGTCAGTAGACTCTTATTTAAGCCTTTTCTTACTTCCCACTATTGAAAGAATGTAGAAAAGTCAGATTTCTTGGATCTTCAGTGAGCCCAGAGGATTTTCACAGAAAATAAAATTGTGTAATTAATCTTTTTGGCATTTCAATGCCAAAAAAAATGTTTCCCACTGAATGAAATAGTTTCCAATAAAATTAGATAACAATCTGTAAAAGTGAGAAAAAAAATCTGACAATTTAAAACACAAGTAGTAAAATATTCAGAAACATAAAACCTGTCTAACCTCACTGCCTAAAATTGGCCATAAGAAATTTTAACCTAAGTTTACTGTCTGCTTGAGGGATTTTCCATTCTCCAAGCACCTACCAAAGCTACATTCTTCAGAATGTGAGACAAAAACAGTGATGATCAAAAGTGTGGTTTTTCTCCAGTCCTATCTAGCTTCAAATTAGTGCAGCTATTTCAAACACTATCTAAAATAATGGCACAGTTATTGCTTTGTAATTTTTCGTCTGATGAATTAAAAACACCTTCCCTTTCATAACTTTGGTTCAGAGTATAACTATTTGAATAGCAATAAGAAGAACCACTCCCTCCATGTTTTCTGACCTAAAGTCACCTTTCTGGACTGATCTGTCATTCAGCCCTAAGCACGTGTACTCTTGGACATCTAATCAGTACAAACAGAGACTTTTAAATAAAACATCGGTCCAGCAGCTCAATTACTTGTTGACACAAATAGCTATTCTGAATAAAGGAATTAACCAGTGAGAGGCAGTTGTGTGGACGAAAATGTCTCATTTATGTCAGAGCTCAGAGGAAAATAGGCAGACTGGTTGGAGATGACAGAAAGGTAACAGTAGCTCAAAAAACCATTTGTTCCAAACCAAGGTTTGCAGAATACCATCTCTGAATGTACAGCACGTCTAGCCTTGAAGCAAATGGACTACAACAGCAAAAGATCACACCAAATGCCACTCCTGTCAGCTAAGAACAGGAAACTGAGGCTACAGTTCACACAAGCTCAACAAAACTGAACAATAAGAAATTAAAAAAATATTGCCTGGTCTGATAGGTGTGGAGTCACTGGACTCAAATGGTCTCTACAGTCAGCAGATCTCAGTCCAGTCAAGCACCTTTAGGATGTGGTGGAACAAGAGATTCAGATGCAGCTGACAAATCTGCAGCAACTGTGTGATGCTAATGTGTCAATATGGACAGAATCTCTGAGGAATCTTTCCAACATCTTGTTGATCTATGTCACGGAGATTTAAGGCAGTTCAGATGGTAAAAGTAGGACCAATGCAGTACTAGTAAGGTGTAAGTGTGGGTGAAAAGCCGTACGGGCCACCAATTATGTGGGTGAAAAGCCAGGTATGTCGCACACCGAAATAACTGTCAGAGACTCGTTGGATTCCAGCCAATACACGGGGGATTTTATTGACACATTTACTCTTGATCAGCTTGCCCCAAAATTCCAAAGTATCTTTGAGACAGGGCGTATTTATACAGAAATCAATGCATGATGACTATGCATACTTCTGACCATTAACGTAACTTCTACGACACTGGGTCTAGCTCAACCCAGTGTGCTTCCTGTGTTTTAGGAACCAGACAAATCCTGTGTTCCAGGAATCCTCCTGTTATCACCACCACTGTTCCCAAGTTCTAGCAAAAACAACCGGACATTCCTAACAAGGCTTGGTGAACTTCTGCACTCACTTCTCCTCCACATTAGGTGTACATATATATTTCTCACTCGAATATCTTCAGACAAGAAAACACCTCCAAGTCATTCCAGAGTAACATCTGGTGAACTGTTTTACATCACTCCAGAACTAACTGAATAACATTTGGGTCTTAAAATAATTTTAACACTAAAAACACCAAAGTTCTAAAACAACAAAGTTTTCTTTAATATATTCTGTTAAGACACTCAGAGAAAGTACAGACAAAACATTTAGAACATCAACAAAGGAAAACAGTCTAATAGAATAGCTCTGTCAAAATATATTTTTGTTTTATATATATATATATATATATATATATATATATATATATATATATATATATGTGTTTATACTTTACTAACAGTTAGCCATATCTTTCACCACACTTTGTTCCACAGAAAGCCGTTGTGTCTTTTATGCCACAGTTTGTGCTGTGCAGCTTTGTGGGTATGGTACTAAGTTTCACAACAACAAATATCCACAGTCACATGGAGCTCTTACAGGAACACGTCTGTTGAGTGAGGGCACCTTCCAGGAACAGCATCTTAAATGGAAATATTTTTCTCTTACTCGGACAGGAATCACAAAGCTTCCACATTAGCAGCAATAACTTTCAAACAGCAGCAACACTGACACTACATGCAGCAGCTATGGTGTCTCAATGCAGCTCTTCTCACTAGCATAATCGACTCTGTAACAGCACAGCATGTGGTGGGGAAGGAGCAGCAGAAAAGCTTACAATCTTTAGGGTTTTTACAGACATGAGTTTAAACCTTAACAGGAACATGTTACACAGACACATGGATTACTATCTGATTTTTCATGAAACAACAGTGAAAACAACTTTCAAGTCCTAAACAATGAGGCAAAAATTACTCTGTTCTTTACTTATTAACAACAAACCCCATGAAAAAATAAATACATACCTCAGTGCTTTACATTATGACATTCTAACAACTATTTCAGCTGAAGATTTATTTTAGAACTGGTCAAAAATATAGCATCATTTTCTTAATAAAACAGCTTAATACTTCTAATAAACGAAGCATAATAAAACAAAGTGCTTTTTCTAAGGATTTTTTTGTACTACTGATGAATACATGACTCTGACTTTTGACACTAATGAAACCTAGCTCTGCTCATGGGTGAAAGCCACATAAAACTTTGTTGTCAGGTGGAGTTTTGGTGACTCTTGAAGCTTATGGCTGACCAGCCAAGGGCTGTTTTAAAGTTCTAAGGTTCTGTGTAAAGGTACTGAACAATTAATATCACACCTGTTGTAGATAGCTCTTTGAATGGCCTCTGGAAAAATACAGTTTATTTCTGACAGAACTGATGGAGCTAAACCAGCCATTGGGAGAGCACTTTCTGTGCACTTCTGGTGCCGATCCCTAGCCCAAATAAATGGTGAGGGTTGCATCAGGAAGGACATTTGATGTAAAACTATTGCCAAAACAAAGTTGAGGATCTACAACTACAAGGTGTACGACTGCCTTACTGACCAGGGTTAACAACAACTGCTTCTGGTGCTGTTAACCTGCAGGGTGCCAGTGGAAATTGAACTTGGAGGCCTGATAAAGGAGCAGCCAAAAGACAAAGAGGAAGAAGAAGTCTGATGGAATCAGGGTCCAATGGAAGTGGGATAATTCCCATCATGAATATGACAACATTTTTTGCCAAAATAACCATGTAATGTAAAATTGACGGTGATATAGAGGTTCAAATAACAGCAGTTCATGCCAACACTATTACTTAAACCTTTACACTGTCATCACTTTCACACAGTAGTATGATATTCCTGAAACAGCTTCTAACATTGCAGCATGACAGCTTAGTGGTTAGAACTGTTGTCTTACAGCAAGAAGGTCCTGGGTTCAAACCCCAGGTTGAAACTGTTTTTCTGTGTGGAGTTTGTGTGGGCTTTCTCCGGGCACTTTGGTTTCCTCTCTCAGTCTAAAAACATGCATGTTAGGCTGCCTTCAGGCCTCCCTTGCAAAAGAGACTGAGATCTCAATGGGACATGCTTGTTTAAATAAAGGATAAAAAATAAACTGCTATGAAATCTTTAAGGATTGGGGGTGTTTCAAAACAGCAGCAATCCACTTTGGTCTTGGCTCCGGTCAGACTAGCCATTAGCTTGTCAGAATTAAGTTGTATTTCTCCAAACTGAGATTGTTCAAAGAGCTATCTCTAATTGTTAGGATAATAAATGTTCATAACCTTTCCACAGAAATCCCCTTCAAAATGTCCCTTTAGCTTTGCATCAGAATCAGTTAGTCATTATGTCATTATGCTGGTTTTAGCACTTCCTTATTAATAATGAGGAGGAGCCTATATTTATGATTTGACCCTGGGTTTTGTGGGATAGATGGATTGTTAGTTTATGACTTTTCCTAATTTCACTGAACATCTCCTGCTCACCTAAATAAAAAGTCAAGTTGCGGTGTTTTGATGTGATTTGTTGACACTGATTGTTCTGAATTTTAACAAACTTATCCTTTACTTTTATTTGCTGGTGGCCA
Organism: Kryptolebias marmoratus; assembly: GCF_001649575.2. NCBI lineage: Eukaryota > Metazoa > Chordata > Actinopteri > Cyprinodontiformes > Rivulidae > Kryptolebias > Kryptolebias marmoratus. The sequence goes on from NC_051441.1 coordinate 21,473,792, forward strand.
CATATTAAAAAATCCTACCAAAAATCATATGAACTGTATTCACATGGCAGTGTTGCAACTGAGTTCTTCTATTATTTACCGTGAAACAAATGTCCAAATATCAAGTGATAAAATATTGCCGACATAACTCTTCAGATTTTACATTCCAGTGAAATCAAATTCCTCCCTGCAAATGTCAGACATAAACACATCAAATAAACACTGAATTATTGGGGAAAGCGTTTCAACAGATATTGTGCTAGTTAGTACACTTCATGGAGCTGTTAGGTTAATAATCCCACCAGGATTCTCCATCCCCACTTACAGACATGTTTCAGGACAAGCAGCCATGCTGCCATTTTGCTGAGGCTCTTTAAGGAACCTCTCCACTTCCTGTGAATCCACAGTTATACTCTTTGGCCTGAACTCAACCATTTCCTCACTGTCTTTATCCTCCTCCTCCATTAATGCTTTATCTTGCTCCTCTCTCGCCCCTTTCTCCTCATCATCGATCACCTCTGCACCTCTGCTGCACATCTTTGCTGTACTATCATCTGCTGCTGTGACGCACTCGTGTTTGTCTGCATCCACGGAGGGTTTCGGTTTGATAAACAGGAAGTTGCAGGTAGTCAGAACAACAGCTGAGACTGCCACCTCACACCCCGCCAGCAGGAAGACGTACATGTAGTTTTTGGTGGCATCAAGCAGCCGCCCTGAAACAAAAGAAGGATAATTTAGGAAACAGATGGGGAGATGAAATTTGAGTTCTCTGCAAAGAGGTTTGGCAAAAATCATTTACATTTGCCCACATTTCAGTGCAATTTCGAATAAAAACTTCCTCTTCTAACACTCTGTTAGACCCCCTTCCCACTGGATGGCAAGCCCTGCTACACCATATAAAAAAAATATTCAGAACATGGAGGATCTTTGCTGGATCTTGGCAAGGGTTACAGATGTGTATTAAAGAGACAGTCTTGTCATTTTAGAAGTGATGTTCTGTCAAAATGTTGTGATGAACATAGACCATGTATGTTTTTTTTCTTGGCTCTGAGGCTGCAAAATAGCAGTCCACCTGATCAGCACATCTAATCGGTTTATTCAACACTGTTACATTCAGCAGCCTCAGCACCAATAATATATACACAGTCTACATTGATATATATATACCTGGTCTATGCTCAGTGCACATACATTTGCGTAGTAACACGGATGTTGTTTGGTTGAAAAAACAACAAAACTAACGACCCCATGCAAAAATGTAGGGGTTTAAAATCAGCCAATTAAGCGTTTCTTTAGACCAGTATGAGAGTATGAGCCTTAAAAATTATGTGAAATGGGCCCCTTTTCAGCTAGCTTTTAGCCTAGCCTAGAGGAAGATTTCTGTCATTTTTGCTAACTCTGTGCACTGTGATTGATGTCACTGCTGATAAGAAATTAACTTCTGATAAGTATTTCAGAGAGCATCACTTCACAAATGACCAGGCTGTCCCTTTAAGAATGCAGCAGGATCCCTATTACATGTAATGCTAAGACTACAACCCCATCATGCCCACACGTAACAGTAGTGTTGTGATAGTGTGACATAATTTTCTAGTGCATCCTGACGTGGTCCAAGAGTCAAGTCAGGCCAGGGCCTGCTGCTAATGTGGGAGTATGTAATAGTATCACCTTGGTGCAAGAGAGTCTCTCAGGGATGCAAAAAATAGCAGAGATTTTTTATTTAGAGAGAACTAAGATCCTAACTGTGTCATAACTGCTTACGCACTGAAGGAGGTTTTTCAGATATGCCTTGATGCAGAGCTGTGGTGAGCTACTTCCAGGAAAAAAAACAACTTTACTAGTGGGTAGCAAGGCCCAAACAATGTGTGTAACTGCAAACAATCAATAAACAAAACGGGTTGTTAGGGTTAATACATTGGTGCCCACTGACCTGCACCTGGTGGTCCAACCAGCACAGCAATAGCCTCCATGAGCAGGACAAGGCCAATGGCACTGGAGAACTTTTCAGTGCCAACTATTGCCATCAGAACCTCGAACTGCAATGCACCCACCATGCCATAAGAGATGCCAAAGAAAATGCAGAAGGCCACCAGAGATGGGTAGTCCTTAGACTGGAAGAGATACAAGACTTTGTAAAGGTTGAAGACTAAAAGTTTAAACCAGTAAACTAAATATTTTTTATTTATTTATTTTTAACAAGCAAGCATTCCCCCACCTGAGAGCCAATTAGGTCAGCAGTTCCATTAAAGATCATAGCAAAGCCGAAAAAGTAGACACATCGAGGTCTGACCCATTGCATTCCAGCGATCACGCCACACAAAGGTCGCGCGAACATATCAACGAAACCCAAGATGGTGAGCAGCAGGGCAGACTTGGTGTCCTCATTTCCCAGCTCTTTAGCGTAGCTCACAACAAAAACCGGAGGCACAAACAAGCCCAGCACCATAATGGATGCTGCCACGGTGTAAATGAGAAAGCCACGATCTTTGAACACAGAGAAGTCAAGCAGTTTGGGTTTGGCCTTCTTCTTATTTCTTTCTGCCTCCTGTTCCTTGTCATCATCCTCTCCCAGCTCCTTTTTCTGGGCAGACTTGGGAGGGACCAGCGGCTTCATGAGGGCCCCACACACGCAGCAGTTCAGCAGAAGACCTCCAAGGATGAGGAAGCCTCCCCTCCATCCGTACTGGTACTGAAGAACCTGGCCCAAAGGTGAGAGACAGCACAGGGCCACAGGGCTGCCAGCTGCTGAAAGCCCATTGGCCAGAGGACGCTTCTCACTGAAGTAACGGTTCAACATAATTAGAGATGGTTGGAAGTTCAGGGCTAATCCCAGACCTGCAGCAAAAACCAAAGAAATTAAATATTCTTTTATTATATTTACATTCATTACATAACTTCTGCAGTATTTTGACAAATCTTGATAGTTGTTTGTCGATTTGTTCACTCCAGTTTCATCACAAGTAATTTTCATAAAATAATTTTCAAAGCTGTCTTCCAGTCCTCATTTGAATTTTTTCTATTTTCTTTTTCCATTATATTAATCCGTAACAACATACCCAATATTGATTAATTTCAGAATGATCTTGTACTGAAGACTGAACTATTATAAAGTAACAAAAAAGTTGTTCCTCAGAGACACATGAAAGAGCAGCATGAAAAGTTGGCTATTACAAAACAAAAAAAATCAAGACTTTTCTGAATACTATTGATGGTTACAGCTGTTATCTTCTTACTGTCATATGTTTACCTGTACACAACTGACCAACAGATTAAGAGATCCTGTAGGCTCTGAATAAATTTATTTCTTCCTCATTAGTTTGTCATTTGAAAGAGGAGGATTGTGCAGATTCAGACAGTGACAAAATATACAAGCCAGAGGGAACAATCTGTCCACACATTGTCCTCTCAATGGTCAGAGAAGGCAGGCAGCCACACTGAAATGTTTTAATTTCTGTGAACTTATTCGAACCTGTAATGACTCCAGTAGAGAGGTAGATGTGGATGATGCTGGTGGAGAAGGAAGCCAAGATCATTCCCAAAGAAGCAAAGAGACCCCCCACCATCATCACTGGACGGCAGCCAAAGCGGTTCACCAGCACACTGCACAGAGGACCTGCACAGAGTGTAACACAAGTGGTCTCTTATTGTCAGCTACAGCATTTGCGTAACACCAAATGTGTTTCTTTTATATACTGACAGTGGTGAGACAAAAAGGGAGAAACTAATGCGCACAAATGTCCACAAAAGGAGAATCCAAGCAATATATTGATCTAATTTCTACTCTCCAAACTTAATTTGTGTGTTTAACTGGCCTGTCAAAAAAATAAAATTAAAAAACAACACTGGAAAGGACTAAGGGACCCTTATTTTTCCATATATGACTCACTGGTTGCAAACACTTAGTATTCAGTGAGACTGCGACTGAAAATGGGCATATTTTCTTGGAATTGTGAGTTGCAAACTAGTCTCCAACAATCACAGCCCTGTGAGACATTACCTTAATGTTAAAATCAAACTGCTGTAGAAGTGCACACATTTTCTTCAGCATTTCTTTAATTACATAACTTATATTACTAGTTTCAACTCTTTTTCTATTACCCACCACTGAAAGGCAAAGAGCGGGCAATAATGTTTTTGTCTGTTTTTGTGTGCATTTCTGTTTGTCTGTCTGTCTGTTAACAAAACAAAGCCTCATGGATCACTGGACAGATTTTAATGAAACTCTCAGGAAGCAATCTTTGGACATACATTTACAACTAATTAACTTTTCAAGACAACCCAAGATGTTCACCACTACTAATGTACTTCAGCCAAGAAAAAAATGGCTATAACTCCAATTTACCTATATTGAGCTAAAATTTAGTGTGGTCGCTGACAGTCAATAATAACTCATACTCCAAATGCTAACAGATCTTATGATGTCATGTGGGATTGCACATAATTTACATTTACACAAAATAGTGTTTAGTTTGACCAAAATGGCTTTTCAGCATTTTTCAACATTAAATGATCATAATCTAAAATCCTGGCATGAAAGCTGGTGGGCGATATGCATTCCTTCAAGGAATGCTATGCCTCTAATGATTATTATTACTTTTACTTTTTTGTTGTTTTTACAACTGCCTTAAAAATGGAGAATTCAATCTGCAGACGGACAGTTGATTTTTGTTTTGTTCACAACAACCAAACAAACACATCAAACCCATCGGCTCCTCAGATTTATGGACACATATTACCAAGGCAACAACACAAACAGCCCAGATTTCTGGTCGACAGAGAAATACTCCGGCCATATACTGAGTGGAGGTTTGTTGCTTAGCAAAGATATCATCTGGTATAACATTCAGACTATGTGTTGATTTAAAGTTTAAACCCTTTTTAAAGTTCTGTTTCTCTGGCTTTGAAACTCGCAGCTGATACGGCAAGGTATAAGGACAAACATAATACAAAGAAAGGAGTAAAACTCCCTCACTGTATTTTCCAATGTTTCCACTCATTTTATTTCCATGTCCTTGTTGTCCTTCAACTCAACCACCTAAGCAAATTTCACCCAGATATTCAAAACATAGGGATTTATTACCACAGACAGGAAAACCAGAGCAAAGACACAGGCAGTTAGCAGCTACTAATAACGCTGCTTCTACAGACACTGGCTCTTTGAGGACATACAAAACCCCTTACTGCAGGCAAACTGAAGTGTCAAAGTGGTGGCACAGACACTTGATTTATACATAGTCTACATCCACATAATGAGTGCCAGATTTTCTTAGGACCACCAAGATAGATCAATAAAGACATATACCAGCTCTATAGCAGTCAGACGTTTCTCTTTGACTGGATGCCGCTTGTCTTGAAATGTCATTAATTTTTCAGCAGAGGCTGCTGCTTGTTTCATTGTCCACCCTTGTTGATCAGACTTGTCATGTTACAACCCCAATTCGGAAAAGGTTAGGATGCTGGGTGACATGTAAATTAAAATCTGAATGCAATCATTTACAAATTTCATAAACCTATATTTTATTGACAATGGAACACAAAAAACATGTCACATGTTAAAATTAAGAAATTGTACCATTTTTTTTAAGGGAAAACAAAAACAGGGTCATTTTCAATTTGATAGCAGCAACAGATCTTAAAAAAGTGGGCACTGGTGCAACAAAATGCTGTCTAAGTAAGTTGTACAAGTAAGAAACAACTTTAAGAGCATTTTTGCAACAAATTTGGGTAATTGGCAATAGATCAGTAAAAGGATAGTAAAAAGTTTGTTTTAGAGGCTGAATCTCTCAGAATCCTTTGAATGCCCATGATCTTGGGGCCCTCAGGGGCCACTGCATTAAAAACAAGTCTGATTCTGTTCTGGACATCACTGCATGGACTCAGGAACACTTCCACAAATCACTGTCTGTAAACACAGTTCACTATGCTATCTACAAATACTAAATAAAGCTCTATCAGGGCAAGATGAAATCATATGTGAACACATCCAGAAACACTGCTGTCTTCTCTGGACCAAAGCTCATTTAAAATGGACTAAGGCAAAGTGAAAAACTGTTCTATGATCAGACGAATAAAAACTTGCAATTCTTTTCAGAAACCACTGACGCCAGGTCCTCTGGACTAAAGAGAAGAGGGACCATCTAATCTGTTATCAGTGCACAGTTTAAAAGCCTACCTGTATGAGACTCATGCCATTAGTGCCTCTGGCATGGGCAGCTTACACATCTGGACAGGCACCATCAATGCAGAAAAGTACATACAGGTTTTAAAACAACCTATATGAACCTACTTTAGTTCTACAGTTGAAACCAGAAGTTTACATACACTATATCAAATGACACATATACATTTTTTTCACACTGTCTGATGTGAACTCAGAATAAACTTTTAGGTCAATTAGGAGTTTCATAATTTTTTCTATTTGCTAAATGCCAGAATAATGAGAGAGAGAATGCTTTTAAGGCAATTTTTATTACCTTCTTCAAAGTCAAAGGTTTAAATACACTTCATTAGTATTGGGTACCATTGCCCTTAAACTGTATGACTTGGGTCAAATGTTTTGGATATCCTTTTACAAGTTTCTCACAATAGTTGGCAGGAATTTTGGCCCATTCCTCCTGACAGAACTGGTGTAACTGAGCCATGTTTGAAGGCCGCCTTGCTCACACATGCCTTTTCAGCTTTGCCTATAAATTTTCAATAGGACTGAGACCAGGCCTTTGTGATGGCCACTCCAAAACACTGACTTTGTTATCCTTAAGCCACTCTGTAACCAGTTTGGCTGCATGCTTCCGCTCATTGTCCATTTGGAAGACCCATTTGCGCCCAAGCTTTAACTTCCTGGCTGATGTCTTGAGATGTTGCTTCAGTATTTCCACATAATGTTCTTTCCTCATGAGGACTTCTATCTTGTGAAGTACACCAGTACCTCTTGCAACAAAACAACCCCACAACATAATGCTTCCACCCCCGTGTTTCACAGTCAGGATGGTGTTCTCAGGCTTGCAAGCTTCCCCCTTTTTCCTCCAAACGTAACGATGGTCGTTATGGCCAAACAGTTCAATTTTAGTTTTGTCAGACCACAGGATATGTCTCCACAAATGAAGGTCTTTGTCCCTGTGTGCATTTGCAAACATTAATCTGTTAATCCAATCAACACCTGCATTCATGTGACCAGAGAAGCCCAACAGTAAGTCAGACAAACAAGGACCCTAACGAGCTTCTATTGATAGGAGAGTGAGAACAATCTGCAAGTAATCCAGTTTACACCACATCTCAGCTTTAAAAGCTCAACTCCACACTCTCTATTTCTGAATTGAGAAAGCTCCTCAGACGAGAAGCAAACGTTTTCAACTACAGAATAGAAGTCCAGTTGTTTTTGTTTTTTTAAGCTTTTTTGGATTTACCATGGCCTGGATGACTGAGAATCTACACCAGCAAGGTGGAAAGATCCAACTCCCCCTTCTCATTCACACTGGATGAGGGATATTATGACATGTATGGACTCTGAAAAGAAAGCATTTACTGTCCGAGGTTCTGAAAACAGATTTTACAAGTTTGGCGCCCCTTCTTAACTGTTTATGAGAGATCTATTACTATTGTCTCTGAGTAGCCCTCCCCTTCTTTTTATTTCATTTTATTTATTATTATTGCAACTTCTAGTGGTCCTATCAACAGATCCTCCCATCTCTGCAGAAGGGCTGCAGCTCCATCACAGTTATCTATTGCATCTTAAATGTTTCTCTGATTAATGCCCTTCTTACCTGGTCTGTGAGTTTTGGTGGGTGAGCTTCTCTTGGCAGGTTTGCTGTAGGAGCATCATCTTTCGGTTTCCTAATAATGGATTTGATAGAGCTACAAGAGATATTCAGAGTTCTGGGATTTTTTTTTTTTTAAACCAACTGTGATCTGTATTTCTCCACAACTATGACCAGTGTTGCTAAAGTTCTGATGAGAGTTAGGAGGAGAGATAATTTTTCTTCAGTTTTAGCTTCTCTCCATTTGCTCCCTGTAAAATTCAGAATAGAATTTAAAATCTTACTCCTAACATACAAAGCTCTCAACAACGAAGCTCCATCTTATATTAAAGATCTTACTGTTCCATATCTTCCTAACAAAGCACTTCACTCTCAGACTGCAGGTTTACTTGAGGTTCCTAGAGTTTCTAAAAGTAGAACAGGAGACAGAGCTTTCAGTTATCAGGCTCCTCTCTTATGGAACCAACTTCCAGTTTCTATCTGTGAGGCTGACACCCTGTCTACTTTTAAGACAAGGCTTAAGACTTTCCTTTTGATAAATCCTATACTTAGGGTTGGCTTGGGTTTCCTGAGCTATCCCTTAGTTATGCTGCTATAGGCTTAGACTGCTGCAGGACAAACTGACCACATGTTCTCACTCTGCTGCTGTCTTTACTCTACAGGTTTGTATTTGTAATTATTTATCAATAACATGTGTTTTTCTTTGTTTTGGTCCTGTATCTCCTTTCTGTTCTCCCAAACCAGACCTGGTTGAGGCAGATGGCCGCCCAGCCTGAGCCTGGTTCTGGTTCTGCTGGAGGTTTCTTCCTGTTAAAAGAGAGTTGTTCCTTTCCAATTTCTCCAATGTGCTGTGAGAGATTGCAACAAACTGAAGATTCAACACAATCTGCTGGCTTCCTTAGATATAGAATGTTTACAAATTGGCATTTTAAAATTTATGTGAATGTTTTTGTATAGTGCCCTGAGATGACTTTCATTGTAAATTGATGCTATGTAAACAAACTGAACTGTTGCTAGATCTTGTAAGAGAAACAAGTAACCACAAAAACAAGCACACAGGAAGTAATACACCCCTGCAGTTGTAGGACTCATGCACGCTGTTGTCATCTTTCAGTTACTGATGCATGTTAGGTATGCATGCAATCTAGGTATTTTTGTTTAGTGGACAAAGGGATGACACACAAGAGTGAGCCTAAAATAAGCAACTACATTTTCTAAACAAGCCCAAAAACCCACAACCTGTGACTTTAAATATTTTTAAGTTAAAGTTGCTCAATCCCGAGGTTTTTGAAACAGGTCATTTTGCTGACACCAGAAAACATTTACTTATTGTCAAAAACAGCAGGGTGTTTTTTATTTTTGTTTTTGTGTTGTTTTTTTTTTTTTTTTGGGGGGGGGGCGCGCTTGGACTGTTTCTAGAAGCAGTAGATACCCAAATTGGAGTACAAAAACATGCAAAAAGTGAATTTTTCATAATAGGTCTCCTTTAAAATTTTTAACAATTTCAAATTAGCAGCAGCATGAAATCATTGAGCTTTTTAAAAACTATCAGAAGCTTGGAGAGATAGAAAAAACAATGTCCTGGTTGTGATGGACTATGCAACATGTTTAAACCATAGTTAAAAAAAACCTGCATTCTAGCTTGTATATAAGATAGTGCATTGTACATTTTCTTGCAGCTATTTGTCTGCCTTTGTGTATAACATAAAGAAGAAGCAGCCTACCTGTGCCGTAAAGCATGGCCAGCAGTATGGAAGAGATCCACGCTGTGTCACTGTATCCAACGCCAAACTCCCTGATCAGCTCTTTGAAAAAGACGCTAACAGCTTTAGGGAAAGCGTAGGAGAAGCCTGTGATGACAAAACATCCGGCCAGCACCGCCCAGCCCCAACCTCCATCTGGAGCCTTCACACCTGTTGAACCCACATCTACTGCAACACCTCCCATGGTACGTTATGGTTGTGTCTTTATTGAGGCAGTGACAGAAGCTGGAACAAAGACAAGACAGCAGGTGGCTGGGTTGAATTTCATTACAAAAACATGATGAACACTGACTAATCAGCAGTAAGCTCGCTCAAATTAGAGTTAAGTGGTTCTGTGAACCCATTAACTATAATGGCGCAGTACAGTTATATGTCATATCAACACAAGCAGTTTAGTTTCATTTCCAACACTCTGTCTGCTTAATGTTTTCTTTCAGTTTTGTTAAATTAAAAATGGGTCAGTTGTTAATTTTGAAAATGCAGGAAAAAAAAGCTTTTAGCCCCAGTCAGCCTGAAGCTTCACTAGACATAGGCTCTCATTGGGCTGTGACTGTTGATGACTATTTGACAAACGATAATTGCGAGGGAATCTCCAAAAGGTCCTAAAACAAGGGGTTTCAATCTACTTGCATTAGTCACTTAAATATAGAACATGCTCAAAAAAATTGTGAAAGATAAATTTTCTTTCTGAATAGTCAGTTGTGGTGGGCATTTCGAACACTTCTTGATTTTGGTGTGGGCATCTTCAACCTGTCTCAAGAGCACTGTAGCTTTTTTTCTAACATGGTAGCGCTCTTTCGACAGAAAACATCGTAGGCTAATGTCCACGTCTTAAAGCCATGCTGATGATAAAGAATATTTATTGAGAAACTGGCCCAAATTTGACTATTTTCATTTTCTACAGAGTACTCCAGCAGTTTAAAACATAAACTTGGGGGTGGCTGCTAAGGTTGAGACAAAACAGGGTGAGGCAGGGTCAATGTAGTAAGAGGTGGACAACAAAATACTGTGTATAGTCTGGAATTCCATTTTCCTAGCCATACACACAAAATAAGCTATGAATTAGTTTCTTTGCTCTCCACTAATCATTTCATTTTCTAGGATGAGTTTGAGAATGCAGTTTTCTCCACCCGGCACAGCTGATATCAGTTCCAGCTGATGACTTTCCTCTATGTTTAAGGCTGAGTTAAACCCCAAATCTTTGTAAGATTGTTAATGTCAAACATTTATAATTTTCACTTCAGCACTCTTGTATATTTCCTCCGAGTTAAGTAAAGAAACTCAGTGTTTTAATACCTACCTGTGTTCCTTCAAAGAATTCTCCATGTGCCAATTCGAGCCTTTCAGAGGGAGCTGGCTGATAGGTCGGATATTTAGCAGTTGACCCAGAGCCGTGCCATGTCAGCCATATGGAATGGCCTCACCAATATGATGCCTAGATATATCAAATTCCTCTGCACTGTGTCTGAAACAGTCCGTCATTGTGCAGCAACCCATTTCTTGATATCTACAATTTGATTAATAATCCTCTAAGTTCTGCCAACCCCCTGAGTGTTTCTGTGTTTACAGTAATTATGTTAATAGACACATAAATAAAGTTGGAAATGCCTCAGCCTCAAAAGTGCACCACCAGCAAATCTGAGCCCCTGGTTCACTTCATTCATTTACAATAGTGTGTAACTCATGTACAGTATGTGTGTCTCACATTAGTGGATGAGAGGCAATGGGCAGCCGTTCTGCAGAAGTAACCTTTTCGTTAAGGAGGCGTTCCTCTGCTACCGATCCTTTGCTAAACGTGATGCATTTTTTTTAGAGCCGAGCCAAGCCGAGCTGAATAGAGTGGGGGTTCTGTAGTAGAGCCAGTGGAAAAGGGGCATATGTTTCTCGGTTGGACTGGGAATGCCTTGGGATTCCCCTGGAGGAGCTGGCCGTATTTTGTGGATTGGGAAGAGTACAGCCCAAAAGTGTGATTCTGGACTCCATGATGGTATATTCTTTACCCAGACCTTTTTGCCACCTTCTATAGCAGGGGTGGGCAACCTTGGTCCTCGAGGGCCACTATCCTGCATGTTTTACTTGTTTCCCTGCTCCAACACACCTGATTCAGTGGTTAAATTACCTCTTCATTTTCTGCAGAAGCCTGTTATTCACCCATTGATTCAAATCAGGTGTGTTGGAGCAGAGAAACAAGTAAAACATGCAGGATGGTGGCCCTCGAGGACCAGTATTACCCACCCCTGTTCTTTAGGAATCACCCAGACAAATAAGCTAGGTCGCCAGGTGATGACCGTAGGGGGAGTACTGTCAGGACTCCTGTTTTCTCTGTTTATCACAAAGTAATTTTTTTCGAGGACAAATTTGAGAGTTTCTCCACTGGGTGGTACTGTCAGTTTCTGATGGCGCTACATGCTAATCAAAGCTGACCAAGAGCCATAAGCTGACCAAAAAGATGCTTAAAGGCTCATTTTTAAGGTCTCCAGGCCAGCAGGGGTCTCCAAGATCACTTGAATATTCATATAAGACAGGATGACACACTGTCTAGATCTCAATTATTTGTCTGTTATAATCTAAAGCACACAGAAAAACACTTCTATACTGTTTTTCTCTGTCAGTGATGTCACTATGCAGCTCAGTAAGCATACACCAGCTGAACCATTTGGTTTAGTTTGTACAATTGTGGAAATGTAGTGAAACTGTTAAATAGATGCTAATTAATACTGTTCATTGCAGCCCATCTGTGATCTGCTGAACAAACAGCTCTGACTGATACTGAGACAGAAAATGCTGTGAACAAAAGCTATGTCCATCATTAGTTTTTTTTAAAGATTAGTTTGCTTTCTGGTTTTGTGTGGAAGTTCAAATGATTCCATGTAGCTGGTCAATTTAATAAGTCCTAAGTGAGCATCACACAACTATTCATTGTCCAATCATATACATCTCATATCTATCCATTTATTTTATGTTTTTCTAAAATATGAAGAAAAGGTTCCTAAAATTTAATGGGAACCTGAAAAGTCATAAACTTGGAATTTCGCAAAGGTGTTTACACACTGTGTATTTTATTTTATTGTATGATATAAAACGATTTCAGACAATTTTAATAATTTAACCACTTTTTCTGTTATTATTATCTTAACTAAAAGGGGGCCCCCCAAATGAAATTTTCCTGAGGGTCCCTTACAACCTTGGGCTGGCCTAATAACATAGAAAATTCAGTGAGTCACAATTAAATATCCTCATTTTTACTCAAATAATTGAACAGGATACAAATTTATGCTTTATTACTTCAACGTGGGGGTACTGATTCATTTCTCACAGATATAATTTAGAATCATACAGTTCAATGGGTAAATTTGACCAAAGATGATATATACAAAATATTTCTCTCTACTTCAGATAGATTTGGTCTTTACCTTTGTCATAAAATGTAAAAATACAGATAAATGTCAACAGTTTCTTTTAGTTCTTTGATTTCAAAACTAAACTTTTATACGTAGAGTTATCAAATTTAAAAAAAATGAACTGAATCCAATATGTATCTTTTTTCCAGTCTTTGAGTAGGTTTTGCAACTGTGGACAATATTTTTTAGGGGGAAAAGTGGCAGAAATGGCTCTTCTGATTGTAAAGATTGTAAAGCCATGGTTTTTGGGAGACGCTGGAGATGGGCAGGTCTGAGTTCCTGTGTTTCCATGTTCCCTCTGTTGCTATCACAACCTGGTAGAAGACTAAGTTATTTGAAGGAAGAAAAAAGAATGAATGAATGAATGGCTGTGTTCCCCTCCTTACAACACTACTGTACAGTATGTTTTAAGGATCATGCAGTGGAACAATGAATGAAGACTGACTGAGTTTCACACCTGACCTTAATGCCACCCGTCAAGTCTTTCTGACAAAGGCTATAACTCTGCAGTGAGACATCACAATTAACCACAACCTTTGAATTGTAAGCAAACTACATATACATCTGTTTGTAGTAAACATGCTAAAATAAAAAGTCACTAATCAATTTAAACACGACCACTAGCACTATCCTCTTTTTTTGTCCTTCAGTTAGCTGATATTCAACAGCAACCAGAACAAAAAGTGTGATTTATCGCTCCGTTGTATCCTATTATGCATTGTAAGGGGCAGGCTCAGTTGCTGTACCCCCCGTGATTTATAAGCCCTCTGAGGCTCCAGAGGATGGTTTTTACCACACAGCCGCATACAGGCATACTGACAAGACACCCTTATAGGATCATGTGTTTTATAGAACTTAAGGCCACATTTGTCAGGTGTTTTTTTTTTAGCTTTGTAAAATTTCAGATGACTTTTCTTTTTTAAGAATTGTGCTTATTATAGCAATGAAACTGCAAATTTTGACAGTGATGAAGTGGGTTTCGACTCCATCACTTAATTTACAACCTCTTGAAAAAGCAGCAGGAATGCCGAATGGTAGAAACGCCAGCGGGGGGAAGCTAAACATCCAGCAATCCGGTGTCTCCGGGTAACACGATCATTTCAGTCCTCGCGCTGACTGGAATGTGACGTGACCAGCCTAAAAAAAGTCTAGCTCTTGTTTCAAAAACACATACTTTAAATAAAAATCATGAACAGATGTAAATTTTTTACCAATGTGAATAAAGTTATCCATTGCACAAAGAAGTGTGACGTCTGATTTTATGTATTTCAGACGTCACGCGTTACAGCTACATTCACCTGTCAAACAACAGTTTCACTGAAACTGATGTCATCATGGAGGCAGCACATTGCTCGCTTATTTTAGTCCTGTTTGTCATCAGGACACAGTGTTACCATGGAAACACAGACTGCAAATCAGAGTCCATAGAGGTCAGGTCATCACAAACCAGTGTGATGTTTCTCTGTAACACCTGTCCCTGAGCATTGATCATTCATTCAGCTCAGGTCACAGCTTCAGAAAAATCTCATATGAACTTTAATATTCACAACTCTGTCAGAATACTGTTTAATTTGTAAACTCATTTATATAACTTGTGCAAAGCACACAGACAGCATGTCACAGGACTCGGTAGACAGCTTTAAATGTTTCACAATGCAACAACTCAAATATTTAGAAACAAAAAATAGAATTTAAGAAGGTTTAATGGAAAACTAAATAAATATGAAGAAAATCTGAAGGGTACCAATGCAGCTGCTGCTTGAAATTCCAACAAATATAAACCTTATTTTATAAAACACAAAAATAATCTAGAACTTCCTTTTGTAATAATTTAAAGAGATACTCCAGCTAACCTTTGAAGTGATGCTCTAGTTATCAGTAGTTAGAACCTTATCAGCTGTGACATCAATCATAGAGCACAGAGTATGGTGAAAGAGATAAATGTCTTTGTACAGGCTAGGCTAATGGCTAGCCTAACAGGTCCTCATTTGTTTGTGTTTTTTTAATCATTTATCAGGTTTATACCATCACTGGCAACTTTATTAGGTACACTTTTCATTTGCTTGTTAACACAAATAGCTAATCAGCCAATCACATGGCAGAAACTAGTTGTCTTTAGGCATATAGACATGGTGAAGACAACTTAATGAAGTTCAAACCATCAGAACAGGGAAGAAAAGGAACTTTAGTGACTTTGAATGTGGCGTGGTTTTTGGTGCCAAACGGGCTGGTCTGAGTATTTCAGAAACTGCTGATCTACTGGGATGTTTACACATAATCATCTCTAGGGTTTAGAATGGTTCAAAAAAGAGAAACTATCCAGTGAACAGCAGCTGTGTGGGCAAAAAAGCTTTGTTAATGTCAGAGGAGAATGGGCAGACTGGTTTGAGATAACAGAAAGGTATCAGGAGCTCAAATAACCACTTGTTCTAACTAAGGTTTGCAGAATACCATCTCTGAACACACAACATATCCAACCTTGAAGCAGACGGACAACAGTAGAAGACCACACCGGGTGCCACTCCTGTCAGCTAAGAGCAGGAAACTAAGACAATAAGTGATTGGAAAAAAACCTGATGGGTCTGGATTCACTGGACTCCAACTATCTCCACATTCACCAGATCTCAATCTGGTGGAATGGGAGATTTCCATCATGGATGTGTAGCTGAAAAATCTGCAGCAACTGTGTGATGCTAACATGTCAATATGGACAGAATCTAAAGAATGTTTCTAACATCTTGTTGAATCTATGTTGAATTATTACACTTATGATACACTAATACAAAGCAGAGGGGTCCAATCTGGTACTAGCAAGGTGTACCTAATGAATTGTCCAATGTCAAAACCAACTTACTGATACAAGAACACTACATCATAATGTCTTTGTTTAGTTTGGCACTGTTTTCTTAACCAAACGTTTGCATTACTAAGTGAATGTCTGTGTGCTGAGCATAGATAAACCATGTTTATCTATGTCAAAGTTTCCCAAATTCTGATTCTTTTGCTTTTACTTTTTTATTTCTTCTTCCAACACATCAAGTCCAAGGACAGAGTTTTCACCTGCTTCCCTCCAATCTGCTGCCAGGTCCATTTGTAACGAGATATTTTTCACCTTGCCTGTCAGTGGTTTTTTTCTGCTCAATGACCGCTGGCGATAAGCACCTAGGTCCCCCATGACCCTGATCTGAAAAGTGTGTAAGATGGCTAAATGGCTGAATGGATGAATTTTGGGAAATTTTATCACAAAATGTTTAACCTACAGTATGATGATGTCACACATTCAAACTTTTGAGCTGTGTAATCCTTCTTTAAATTTTTGTAAACCAGTTCTCTTTTTTGCAATTTTCATATAGTTTATACAACAAAAGGATTTTTGTCTTCTTTTACCTAGTGTGTCTCTCACTGCTTACAGCTTTTTCTCCAATCCCCCCAAAATGGACTTCCACTGTATCTAAGTTAAAATTTGATTCTTTCACCTGGAAGTGACAAGTCTTTTTAACTTGCCATATTTACTAATACACATAAAACACTAAAGACATAACTGACATCTGTGTTGACCAGCCCCTTCAGCTGCTTATGGTTTAGGATTTTTTTCCATATGATTTATAGTTTTCACACAGCGGCTGTTTGTCAGAGACTCACTTTCTACTCTGCATTTCCATCTGTCATTAAAAGTGCAGTCTGGGGGTTTTCATGATGGCTAGCCAAATGAGTGTCAGTTTTTCTTTAATTTGTTTATTTTGTTTTTCACCCCAATAAAACAACTCTTTCTCAAAAATGACATACAGTTGTGAACAAATGCTATATTTGCTCATTTTAAATCTCCACACTTTTGACATGACACATTTCATTTAGTTGGACACTGTTTATACCAAACAATGTCTGCGTTACTATGTGAATGCTGGGCATAGATAGATAGATAGATAGATAGATAGATAGATAGATAGATAGATAGATAGATAGATAGATAGATAGATAGATAGATAGATAGATAGATAGATAGATGAGTAGTCAGTCAGTCAGTCAAGAATTGCAAGCGAGAACCCAAAGATGCAGACCACGCAAGTGACTCAATAAAATTAAATAATTAATTAAACAAAACAAAAAAGCTGATGTGGCAGCATACAAACATACTAGGAAACAAAAATTACAAGGAGAACAGAGAAAAAAGGGCAGGAAGATGAAACTTTGACATAAGCTAAAATGTGATGACCTACATAGCCAGCACCTTCACAACTACAGCTCCCATGGGATGTTTCAGGTCTGCAGAGGTCAGGATCTACCAGTGATCCAAGGAGGAAAACATTTGGACTAATGCCACAGTGAAGGGCTCAGTGATGTACACACTGAATGAAGGCTGTTTCTTTTTTTAATCCAGTGTTCAGGATTTCAATAGAATGATATAGGAACACAGAGCATAAAGTGGTGAAAGTCCTATAAAGTGTCCTGATCAGATGGCTCACAATGCGATGGGTCCTGCCATTCATTCAGTTTCATAGAAACAATATTTGCTGTTGGCAGTGGTGGATACAAGTAACTGAAATGGGCGTCCTCTGTAGGACAGTCTGGCTCAGCCTTAGAAATAAGGTGAGGAGCTTTATCATCCAGGAGAAACTTCAATTAAAGCCGCTGCTCCTTTGCATGGAAAAAAATCAACTGAGGTAGTTTGGGAGTCTGATTAGGATATGTCCTGGGCATTTCACTATGGAGGTTTTCGAAGCACGTCCCACTAGGGGGAGACCCTGAGGCAGACCCATAACTTCCTGTAAGGATTAACCTTTGTCTCCTCTCTGGCCTGGAAATGCTTTGGGATCCCTCAGGAGGAGCTGGAGAGTGCAGCTGGGGAGAGGGATGTCTGAGTTTCCCTCCTGGACCTGTTGCTTACATGACCTAACCACGGATAAGTAGCAGAAAATAGCTGGATGGATGTGGCTTCTTTCAGGAACACTTTCTAAGGAACACAAGAACCAGTTTGAAATGGTTTTCAAAACTTTCCAAACCTTAATCCAACCGAGCATCCGAATGAAAAAGTCCGACAACCCTAAAGAGTCTGCTAATAGCCACAGTGACCTTCACAGTTCAAAGGTGTTTTTGCAGTAAATGAGGAATCCTCTGGTCATAATATTATGGCTGATTATTGCATTGAAGTTTACGAAAACAAGGTGAGAAATGGCATGATGCAGATAATCTGAGCTAAATTACTAGGATTAGACATTTGTAATAAATCCTATTTTTCTTTATTAAAATATTTCAGCTAAGGTTAGAAGAGATATTTTATATATATATTAAAACCTTTAAGACAAAAACAACTCCCGATGAAAGCAGCTGATCTACTTTGAGCACAGCTTCCACCTGCAGCACAGTAGCCTGGATACAGTCGGTTCCGGTCCAATCATCGCTCGGTCCGGGTCCTATTACCTGTTGGAGGACATGGCTTCCAAACCTGATGACGTGACCTGCCACCATGACGCTGTCGCTCCCAGGACGATAAATAAGCCCGACGCTGGGTGCTTCACTGTGGTTCATTCGGAACATCAAATGGAAACAACTCCTGTAGGCCATAAATGCGCCCAGCACAAACTATGGAGTGCCTTACCGGATGATGGAGCTATCAGTCCCTCCTCCTGCCTCCTGCCTCAGCACCGAAGCAGCGTTTCAGCCCGCACGTCTGCCTGCAGAGCGTCAGAGGGGCGGCAGGGGTGTGCGCGCTGCAGCTGCACGCTCCCAGGTCCTAACGCCCGCCCGATCTGACCTCCTCCAGTGGTATCGCATCAGCCCACAGATGCTATTTTTAGTTTGTTTTTGGCCAGTGGAAGGGATGATGGGATCTCTGCAGAGAGATGCTACAGCTACAACATTCATCCTGGTGTCAGCTGCATGTTTCCTGCATTCAGGCAGCTCTCTCTTTCTCTTTCTCTCTCACACACACACTTACACACATTGCATCTGCTGTGATGAGAAAATGTGTCCACACTGCAGCACCTGCCACAACAAGCTTGGCCAACATTTTATTCCCCCCAATTTCTCAATTTTTTTATTTAAGCTGCTCACATGTGCAGCTAACAAGCACATTCACAATGAAATATGATATATTAAATGTTTCAACTAAGAAACTGCAATTTTTAGGGGGGAAAAAATCACATCATTCTAAAATTTAAGAGGGGCAGAATGGTGGACAGTGGTAATAATAATAATAATAATAATAATAATAATAATAATAATAATAATAATAATAATAATAGATGAAATTAAGAAGGATAGGCTAATCTAAAGAGATGAGTTTTCAGAGCATCATGAACGCAGGGAGAGAGGTAGTGTTTCTTAGGTCAGATGGTAGAGAGTTCCAGAGGAGAGGTGCAGAGCAGGAGAAAGCGTGGAGATGCGGGCAGAGGGTACTTGGTACTCTAGAACCTTTGCCTCACAGCTAAAACGTTGCAGGTTCACCTCCTGGCCTTTCTGTGTAGAGTTTACATGTTCTCCCCGTACACATGTGGATTTTCTTCAGGTTCACCAATTTCCTCCCACACAACTCAGAAAAATTGTTCCAGGTCCATGTTTCCCTCTGAGAAGCCACCCATCTTCTTTTAACATCAGTCTGTAAATATTTAGGAGCAGAGGAGAGCAGCTGCTGGAGGTTTTAGAGGGAATGTTGTCCCATTCTGGTCTGATGGATGATTTTAGCTGTTCTACAGACCTGGGTCTTCTTACCATAGCTGCATTTAGTCCTGTTGGGTTTCTTATTAGACCACTTATATTTATGAGACTACAGTATTCTGAAAAGAATCAAGAGGTTCAAAATAAAACCATGTTTTTTATCCATATCTTGTTTCATACAAGAATATAATGCTATTTTCTTTGTAAATTAACTATGATATCACAAAACAATTCAAATACATGTTAAATTCAAAAGAATTGTGCATGAATTTATTTATTAAGAAGAAAATGCATAGATTCATTCACAGCACATACTCTGAGGATGAGATTGTATGTAATGTTTTTTTTTAAACACAACAAAATGAATACAACTCCGTTATTTTCACCATAAGATAAACTCTGGTATGAAAGGTGATATGCATTCCTTCTAGAAATACTAGGCCTTTAATTGAAAACATTTTTTTTTGTTGTTGTTGTTGTTTGTTTTTGTTTTTTTAGTTCCTGCTGTATTGTTGCAGCCAAGAGGGGGCGATAATAGCAATAATTACACCAAAACCAACCATTGTTTGAACACGAAGCAGTTGAAGCGAGGGAGAATGAAATCAACGTTTCCACCGGTATCATTTCGCTGTTGCACATGTTTGGAAAGTGCTGCGTTAGGAACTCTGTCCAACCTCACAATCTGACAGGTGAAATTTCATATGTATCTTATATGTATTTGACACGAATATACAGTTAGATTATGAGGCTGTCATATTGTCCTGATGTTTATTGTTTGTGAAACTCGTTGTTTCTATGACTTCCTGCGGCAGGACCCCGCCATCATGTGTTAGCTCAGCTGCTAGCAACACGACAGCTAAACTGTTTATAAGTAGTTAAAAAATAAATAAACACGAAACCGCTTAAAAACAAGCTAATCTTAAAAACAAGATCTACACTTTACTTTATCCTGTGCTATGAGACAACTAACAATTTGACCAAGTTATGACATTATTGTCGGTGTTTTGGTCTGTTTTTGCTATTTTGCTATATTTTTGAGAATCAAATAATACTTTCTAGATATTTATCTTTTATATGATTCACTGTTTGCTCATTATTTAAAGTACTGAATATTATTAAATAGATTAGCCATGCAACTTAGACACAAGTCGCCATTTTTGCTTGAAATAAACGTGCTAACTGTGTTGTAAAGCACTTTGAGTTGCCTTGTGCTGAAAAGTGCTATATAAATAAATGTACCTACCTAACCTAATTTAAAAAGTGCGTGTTTCTGTCGGCCAGCGTTTGAATACCTATACAAGCAGGAACATTACTCTGTGGTAATGTAATTTTTTGTATACCACATTCCTTAAGTAACAATAGACACTGAAGCAAAATATAAGTTCAACATAAGTTTAAAAACATACAAGACCACAAAATTGTAAAATTGCGTCTAAAAATGGTAATAATTAAATACCTAGCATTACTTAAAGGTATGTTAATCGTTGCCTTCCATGCCAGAGTTTTAGACTAAAATAATCTTATAATAGGAAGGAACGAAGTTACAGCCCTCCTGGCCAAACAACAAAAGTAACATTATGCATGATCTCATGTGTTGTGAATGACTCTTAGCCACTACCACATCAAATTTAAGGTCAGTATCTGAGAAATCTGTGATATCTAACTGAGTTATAGCCATTGTGTACTGTCGTGTCGATAGCTACTAATTAGCTAATGTCTATTATATGTAGTGGCTATATTCAATGGGGTTGACTCCAAAAGTCATTTACTTGTAGATGCACAACCATTAAAATAAAATATTTGGGTAAAATTCAGATAGGTGGTGGGAATCTCTTATGCAATCTGTTAGCTCATGACACCATCAGCATATTTTGGATTACTCTTGGTATAACTAGTAGACTTTTGCTCAGTGATCTTAAGTGTTTTTTTCTGGATTGTGTTCAGTGAGCATCTCAACGACGTAGGAGGGAGCCAGGCCGTTTAAAGCTTTGGAAACAGTAAGCCATATTGGAGTGATTTTAAAACAGGTGTGTGTTTGATTTGTTATTCCTGCAAAAAGTACATTAGAGTATTCTATTTGACTAAAAATAAAAGAATGAATCAGTTTTCTTTAGGTCAGTTTGTGTAAAAACAGTCTAACTTTAGTTTCTTTACTATAGTTAAAGAATGCAGATTGTAATACAGAACATACAGTACAGTATATATCCATCCATCCATCTTCTTCCGCTTATCCGCGGTTGGGTCGCGGGGGTAGCAGCCTAAGCAGGGAGACCCAGACCTCCCTTTCCCCAGCCACTTGGGCCAGCTCCTCCGAGGTAATCCCAAGGCGTTCCCAGGCCAGCCGAGAAACATCGTCCCTCCAGCGTGTCCTGGGTCTTCCTCTGGGCCTCCTCCCGGTGGGACGTGCCCAGAACACCTCATCAAGGAGGCGTCCAGGAGGCATCCTCACCAGATGCCCGAGCCACCTCAACTGACTCCTCTTGATGTGGAGGAGCAGCGGCTCTACTCTGAGTCCCTCCTGGATGACCGAGCTTCTCACCCCATCTCTAAGGGAGAGCCCAGACACCCTGCGGAGGAAACTCATTTCAGCCGCTTGTATTCGCGATCTCGTTCTTTCGGTCACTACCCAAAGCTCGTGACCATAGATGAGGGTAGGAGAGAGCTTCGCTTTTTGGCTCAGCTCTCTCTTCACCACGACAGATCGGTACAGTGCCCGCTTCACTGCAGACGCTGCACCAATCCGCCTGTCGATCTCCCGCTCCATTTTTCCCTCATTCGTGAACAAGACCTCGAGATACTTAAACTCCTCCACTTGGGGCAGGACATCTTCCCCGACCCGGAGAAGGCACTCTACCCTTTTCCGGCTCAAGACCATGGTCTTGGATTTGGAGGCACTGATCCTCATCCCAGCTGCTTCGCACTTGGCTGTGAACCGCTCCAGTATATATGTTTTTTTGAAATAGAATGCAAGCCAGTTACGAAACTGTTGTCAACAAATGTATAAGATAATCTTATGTGGATACCTTTACAATCTGCTGTCCTTTGTGGTCTGTTGAAGTGAGCTGTGATGGAGAAGCTCAAGGGGTTCGAGTTCTGGAGAGAGACCCTGAAGGAAGCTCGCTATGTGGTGGCCCCCATGGTGGATCAGAGCGAGCTGGCCTGGCGCTTGCTGAGCCGGAGACACGGAGCTCACCTGTGCTACACGCCAATGCTGCATGCTCAGGTGTTTGTTCGTGACGCCAACTACAGGAGAGAAAACCTCTACAATGAAGTCTGTGAGAAAGACAGACCTCTCATCGCACAGGTGAGGGGCCACATGGCAGTGATGGGCCAGGCAAGGCTGGTTGAAGCACTTAACCTGCCCACTCAGTTGTGATGGACAACTGCTCTCTCCCAAGGCTTTAGGTGTGCAGTAGTGCCCCCTGTTGATAAAAATGTTTGTGGCAAGAAATGATGAAAGATTTGGGATGTTTTTCAATATTTTTACACTTAGACAGTATCTTTCTTTTGTTTCTGGAATGAGAGCAACACAATTGTTTATCTTCTAGTAATTGTATTGTTTATAATGAAGTTTTCAACTAAAATCAAATAAACAGAACACATAATTTTATCTTTTTTAAGGAATGACACATACAAGTCATTTTACCACCAATATAATCACTAATATTATTTTTGCTGTTTTGGATCTGTGGTTCTCAAACCTTTTATAACGAGCAGCACCTCAGAAAACACTAATCTCTCCAAGTACCACCAATGTGACAGTCATTAAAAACAGTAATTCAAGATTATAAACTTTCATTCAAATGTGACTTAAACAAACAAACTGATCAAGCCTCTAACTCTAACCGTGTTGAAGTGTGTAGTTTAAGATGGT
Organism: Kryptolebias marmoratus; assembly: GCF_001649575.2. NCBI lineage: Eukaryota > Metazoa > Chordata > Actinopteri > Cyprinodontiformes > Rivulidae > Kryptolebias > Kryptolebias marmoratus. Next base: position 21,497,217 of record NC_051441.1, read on the forward strand.
TTTTATCAGGGTTTCCCCCAGTGTATTATAAGCCTGGCAGGTCGCCAGGCTTTCCCTCTCCCACTGCCAGGCCAAGCTCTGCTTGTTTATTGTAAATATGTAATTTTTTATGCATTTTTTTTTTTCCACCCGCATCAACTTGACATGTTGATAACAGCGTGAGGGTGCGCGTTTCAACAGTGATGCAATCGCGCTGTCCCCACCCCTGCGCGAAGGCCCCGGGCGTTGTGCACCTCCCAATATTTGTAACTTGGCACGGACCTCCTTTGCTGCGCTGCATTCAATATGGACGATTTTGGTGCTCTAGCGGAGCTGGTTTGCCTGTATCAGCATTTATATGATCCCTCTATGAGAGATCACAAAGATAATCAAACGACTACTACAAACTACTGCTACAGCCGATAAAAAGGAGTGTTTATAGAAATATTAGTCCTATGATGGGTGAATCACAACTAAAGCAAATAAGCAAATAAATCAATGAAACTCAAACTGAATGGTTTAAGTTTAAATATCCTCTCTGTATCACAGCCAGAAAATCTACTCTTTTTTTTTTACTGTATTTCCACTGGTTACGTAGCGTACTGCCCCCTGTCTTTTCAGAGAATACTGCACCAACATAAGCGCCAAGTATAAACAACTCCCCGCGCGCTTAGGTCCGCGCGCTGTTCGTGGAGCCCCGCGCGACTCTAATGAGCCCCAAGGAGCCGCCTTCAGCTACCGCTGGAGTTAACAGGTCATCAGAGCCACAGCAATAAACATTGAATGAGTGGGTTTAACCAAAAATGGTTAGTTGAGCCGAAATTCAGCGAGTGGCTTTACAAGACCGAATATGGTAAGCATGTTTTGTACTTAGTGAAAATATTAATATAATTTGTCCTTGTTTAACAGTAAAATTATTCTATTAAATTCAGCATTAGATACGTTTTGTTACATGTAGTGACCCAACATGCAGCCTGTGCCACAAAAAGCACAGTACAGTACAGCATCTCTCTGTTTTTTTAGTTCTTTTTTTATTCATTGGCTTTGACGTGAGACGTGTGTTGGTGCTTTGTTTGCACTTTTTCATTAATGCTAATTTAATTTATGTGACTTAAATTAGGATTCAAATTAGGTGCAAACAATTTGTATTTATTTTAATTGTATTTTTGTTTAAAAAAGTATTTCAAAAGTGATATTTGTAAAACTAGTTGTGTAAATATTTGACACTAATATCTTACAATATCACATAATAAATAGCCATATTTTCAACTTTCCTGTCAACTTTAATAATTTTTTTTACTAAATCACAGAGGGCTGCAACAACGAATCGATAAAATCGATAAAATTCGATAAAATTCGATAATTAAAAGCGTTGGCAACAAAATTCATTATCGATATGTGTCGCGCAATTTATGCGTCACTAACGTTGTCGCGGAAACGGTGACGTCACCCTCTTCCTCACTGCAAACTTTCTTTCTGCTACTCCATTACCGTTTTGGGGGGCATGTTTTACTCACTGCAGGTTAGAATCTGCTGAATAGGG
>NC_051441.1:21499155-21507592 GCF_001649575.2 Kryptolebias marmoratus
TTTTCTGCTTGAGAGCCAAGTATATAAAGTGAGAATGTTGAATTGAATTTATATTGATTTATTTAAAAATAAGAAAGTAGTAAAAGTTTTACATCAACCTACTCCTTTACATACAGATAACTTTTTATGTGGGCCAAAATGAATGACTGAATGAATGAATGAATTCCAAGACGACCGATTAATCGAGAAAATAATCGCCCGATTAATCGATTATTGAAATTATCGTTAGTTGCAGCCCTAAAATCATGGTTGGCCAGCGATCGGCCGGCAAACAGCCACCTACCACCAGGCTTAGCCTCTTTTCTGGGGGAAATCCTGGTTTTATGCCTTGGCTGCTCATAACACCACATATAATTTAGACTTTGCTCTTCCACTGCCCCTCCACACAAAAACTCAGTACAAGTTTGAGATGAATAAATTCTTCACTGTTTTGTTCCTGTTGTTGCCTTCAGAGGCCTTACTGGTGCTGCTTAAGTAGTCACTAGCACACCATCCACTCCAGTATCCACTACATCATACTTAGGCTTATGACAGGTAACTAACTTGTAAGTAGTTGATACCAAAAATTCTTCTGAATACCATTGAGAGATCCTGAGTACCATCAGTGATATTTGTACCACAGTTTGATTGTTTTCTTAAGAAAACACTTTATTCGGTAAAACAAGCCAAAGGTAACCATTAACCATTATTTCTGTAACACTTCCAAACCAAGGGTACAAAATAAGAACAAGAACAGAAAAATAAAAACAATGAAGTTGTGGAGAGGATGATTTTAGATCAGATGAAATCAAATCAACATAACTTTAAAAAAAGGTGGATCTTCAGCTGAGGTTTAAAACACTCAAGACAGCTTTTCAGTCAGGTTTCCAGAGGAGTCAGGAAAGCAAACAGGGTAATCAAAATATTCAGATACTAAAACATTAAATAAAGTCACTCGCTGGCAATTTTTTTTTCTTTTTGCTGAATCCTAACAGTCACCAACAAATCAGGACAGCTAGATTTAGGGCTTCAAACTTCAACATATGAGAAAGTATGACCTCTCTGAATACCCCATAACCACATTTTGACTTCGCTCCAATGTCTTGAATGTTTCTTTATTCTTTAAATTGTATTTCCACTTGTTTTTGTTAAACTACTAAACATTTGGGATAAAGTTCAGGAATGGAAACCCTGGAGGCATCCTTACCAGATGCCTGAACCACATCAGGCACCCTGTTTTTGCATTATATGTTTTTATTTAGTTGGTGTTACTCTGTAGAAATTTTATTTCATTTTTTAAGAAATTTAGGATTTTTTTTTTGTAAAGCCGGCTTATTTAAATTGACCATGATTGAGTTTTGAAAGCATAAAACAGCCAATAATACTTTTTTACTGTATCTTCTAGGGTAATGTGAATTTGTGTAAAAACTGTATCTGACTTCAATGTAAATAGTTTCTTGTGTAACGACAGATATAAATAACTGTGTTTTTGTCTCTTTTTAGTTTTGTGCCAATGATCCAGAGGTGTTCCTTCAAGCTGCTCTCCTGGCCCAGGACTACTGTGATGCCATTGACCTGAACCTGGGCTGCCCACAGATGATAGCAAAGAGAGGTGCTTACAAACTGGACTGAACAATAAAACATTTGACTTTATGCAAGCCTGATTTCAAACTTGATTAAAAGACAAATGAACTAACCAGCCAGGTGTGTTTGTTTTAAGGGCACTATGGAGTTTTCCTCCAGGACGAATGGGAACTGTTAGAGAAGATGGGTAAGTTTGTAATTACCTTGTTTAGTTTTGTACCATTAAACACAAGAAGTCTCATTAGTTTTTCTTTTAGTTTTTGTAGAAATGGGACTAATCTCTTAAAAAGCTACACATAACATACTGTATTTTACATATTATTTAAATTATTTTTGAATCCATTTTACTTATTATTTTGTTTGCCTCATTTTGTTTAGAAAGTTCTAAAAACCCACAATCTCTACCTCATTTGTCAGTCAGTTTAGCCAACGAAAAGCTCTCAGTGCCAATCACGTGTAAGATCCGGGTCTTCAAGGAGATTGAAAAGACAGTTCGCTACGCCCAGATGCTGGAGAAAGCTGGATGTCAGGTTGGAGCTCGTCGAGAAATTTGATTACAGTGCTGTGAAAACATTTTCACCCTTTTACAGATTTTTTTCTGTTTTTACTTTTTTTGTCCCACTTACGTTTCAGATCATAAAACAAATGTTAATATCAGACAAAGATAACCTGAGTAAATCTAAATTGAAGTTTTAAGATGATTATTTCATTTTTAAGAGAAAAAAGCTCTCAAAGACAACCTGACCCTGTGTGAAAAAGTAATCGCCCCTAAACCTAACAGCTGAGCCCTCAGCAGCAACATCTGTAATCCTCCACTTGTAATAAGAGGTGATGAGTTTTCCACGAGGCTGTGGAGGATTGTTGCTGCTGCGTTTCAGATCGTTGTTCTGCTACAGATCCCAGGTCAGCTTGAGCTGAAGGGCACAAACTGATGACCAGACGTTCTCCTTTAGGGTTTTTTAACAGAGAACAGAATTCATGGTTCCATCAATTACAGCAAGTCATCCAGGTGCTGAAGCAGCAAAGCAGCTCCAGACCATCACACTACCACCTCCGTGTTTGACGGAGGGTATGATATTTTCCTGACTTGTTCTTTTTGCTAAGCAGTGGTTATGGCCTTGGATCTCTTCCTGGAGGCCATTTTTGTTGAACTCTGACCTTCACTGAGGCAGGTGAGGCCTGCAGGGCTTCAGATGTTGTTCTGGGGTCTGTTGGGACCTCCTGGATGAGTCTCGGTGAGCTTTTGGAGTCAGTTTGATCTCCACTGTTCCATGTTTTCTCTGTGGATAATGGCTCTTGTTAGGAGACTTCTATAATCTACAGGTCTGGCAGTTATCATGCCTGGGCGTGGCAGTGAAACTGAACTCAGCTTTTAAAAAATCATTCATTTCACAATTTAACAAGAAGGGGAAATACTTTTTCACACAGGGCCAGGTTGTGTTGGGTAGGCTTCTTCTCTTAAAAAATTAAATCATGATTTAAAAACTGCATTTGGTTTTTACTCAGGTTATCTTTGACTGTTACTAACATTGGTTTGATGATCTAAGAAATTTAAGTGTAACAAAAACAGAAACAATCTGTTAGGGGGCGAATACTTTTTCACACCACTGAATGTGTATGCACCAACTGTGGTTTTGTAAAACATAAAAACAAGATGAAGATCGAAGTGTTGGTTTGTCGACCTTCTCCAGTTGCTGACAGTGCATGGCCGAACCAAAGATCAGAAAGGTGCCATGACAGGCATTGCTAGCTGGGAGCACATCAAAGCAGTACGGTGAGCTGCCAGACGTTCTCAGCTTCATCACTAATTCACTGCTTTTGTATTTGGTGGTGTCGATATAAGAACGAAGCCCAGTGATCGTCGATATAGTTAATTTTTGTTCTGGTTTTGTTTTTTGGTGTGGTTTTGCTACAGGAAGGCGGTAAATATTCCAGTGTTCGCAAATGGCAACATCCAGCACCTGAGTGATGTGGAGCGCTGCATTCAGGAAACAGGAGTGCAGGGAGTTATGAGTGCAGGTCAGAGCATGGTCCCATACAGAAAAATGTGCTGTGATACTCATGGCTTCAGGTGACTTTGAAACCCATTTGTGTGTTGTATTGATCCTAGAGGGGAACCTCCATAACCCAGCGCTGTTTGAGGGCTGCAGCCCCCCTGTGTGGGAAATGGCTGAGGAGTACCTGGAGGTGGTGAAGCAGTATCCTCCCTGCTCGCTCTCCTACATACGAGCCCACCTCTTCAAACTCTGGCATCACACGTATGTATCTTTTTTTGTTGTTATTGCAGTGGTCATGTTGAGTATGTTTTACTGCAGATGTTTAGGACAGATGATATATTAAATTAGCAGTAAGTTACTGCAGCGCCAAGCTGAGTTTAAAGTGAAAACAGCAAAACTGAATCATAAACTCATGTTTTTCTTTTTTATTTGAAATTTATCCTACAACAGCAGAATTTTTTTTTGTAAAATCACAATTTGTTTTTGATCACTGTAATATTTTTAAGCAGTGTTATCTGGAGGGCCAGAGTATTTGAATAAAGATCATCCCTTCTTACTTCCATCATATACAGATCAAGTCTCAGAACAAGCCCTTCAGTTTGCATGAAAACCAGAGAATAACTACCCCCAGTTGCCAAACAGATCCACGAAGGAGCTCACTTTACACACTTCCTTGAACTTGAAATTATTTCAAACTTGATCCGAACAGGCTAACAGCTGAGATTCTCGAGAGCTGGTGGATAACTTTTCTCTTGTTAAATTGGGACCTTTGGAGTCTGCATGTCAGTGGAGTGCATACAGCTGTCACCTCCAGCAATAGTGTAATTTTCAAATCCCCTTTTCTGTGTGAAATTTATACAAAGCAGACAAATTTGTTTTCCCCTTTTGCTAAAGAAAGAAAAACTCGCAAAGGTCATTGAAATAACTTGAAACTAACAAAAGTAATTAGAAAAAAATGCTAAAAATCAGATAATGAAAATCAGTCATATCTTTTATATTTAAATGAATGTGTGTCCTGTAATCAGCATCACAGGTGTCTTCTAATCAGTCAATCTGTCTGTTTAAAGGATGACAGGTAGTCACAGTGCTGTTTGGTATCATAGTGTGTATCACACTGAGCATGGAGCACAGAAAGCTGAGGACAGAGTTGCCTCAGGAGTTTAGAAAGGAAATAATTGTGCAGCAGATTGAAGGTAAAGACTATAAGACCATCTCTAAGCAGCTTGATGTTCCTGTGACTACAGCTGCACAGATTATTCAGAAGGTTAAGTTTAAATACCTGTAGACAGGTGCAGGAGTCTCAGAAAGGTCACAGAAATGGTTTGTTTGCTGAGATTTCCTCAAAAGTTGTGCAAGAAACTAAAGTGTAACTGTAATCTGTAATTGTGACTGATCACAGCCTAGTGGAAAACCAGCTGAAATGTCGAGGCCATTTCCCATCGTCTTTCTTCACTGAATTACTAATTCATAATGGCAACAAAATGGGCACGTAATGAGATCAAAACATCACAAGATTTAAGGTGACAATGGTTTTGTGAACCAATGGTGAAATTAATACAGAAAATGTCCCAACCAGTTTAAATCATTGGTGTGGCAGCAGTTAAAGCAAACGCGTCAGGCTGTAGGACCTGCAGGATCTCATCACTCATCACTTAATTTTTACACTAATAAACTGGTGTCCCACAGGGCTTTGTATTGGGCCCAATTCTGTTTAGTATGTATATTAATGATCTGCTCTCAGTGTGTGAAACAGTGTTATATTGTAAAGTATGCTGACGATACAGTTATTGTTACTAATGGTAAAACCCCAAAAGAGGTTGCAAGCAAGCTAACAGATGTTATGGGAAAGGTAACTAGCTGGCTTCAACAAACCCAGCAACAAAGTCTTAAGATACACGTGGCTTATTAGTGCATGTATGCTGTTGTTACGGCTGGATTCCAATGAAGAATGATTATTTAGAGAGTGCAGTATTTGCTCACGTTCAGCTTCTGTGGGGACTCCTCTTTGTCTTCCAGTAATAGCTACATGTTTCCACAGGACGGCTCACTAACCACCCACACGTGACCTTGTTACATGGATCGTGTGTGGTAGAGCTGATTTGTCTTTTATTTTGGTGTGATTTTGTTTAGACTGCAGATCTATCAGGACCTGAGGGACGAGCTGGCTAAGGTGAAGACACTCGAGGGTTTGACTGATGTGAGCAAACAGCTGAAGCAGCTCTGCCAGGTAAAACGCTGCAACCGTCAATTTAAATACACCTGTGTGAAGAAGTGGAAATTGTAAATCTTGTAATTTTGAAGGTAAATGTGCAGGAGCATCTGAAGAAAGACGGTAAAACAGAAAGCATCTAGCCTTTGAACTGGTTCAGATATTCACTGTTTCATGTACCTTCATGTTTTCTGAACAGATAGTTATCGTCTCCAGATTCCCTCTATAAATTTGGGAGTTGTTGTGTATGAAAACAAGCAGCATTTTTTGTGGGATATTACACATTGGGTAGCATTTAAAAATGTATGCTACCTGTTTCCATCTTGTCCATCCTTTCACTCATTTGTGACCACTTATCTAAGGTTGAGTTTTAGAGGTAAACGGTCAAGGAAAGAAACTCAGACATCCCTTTCCCCAGCGACACTCTCCAGCTTCTCCTAGAGTTCTCAAATTTTTAGTGCTGTACCCCTCTTTGGAGGAAGAAAAAAAATTAGGCCCTCTCCTCAGCTCAACAAGGCTAGCACAAAGTGAATAAAGCCTAATTGTTATTGGGAAAACATATAAACCACAACATTTCCAAAAATAAAGTTCAGTTTGTGCACAGAAACCCAACAAGTATGAGTTCATAACAACTCATTATCACAATGTTAAAGGCTGCAACGAGGCCATTCTAATCTTCAAAAAGAACAGTACAGCTCAGTCAGTAAAAAAAATGTTTGAGCCACTTTTTGGCAGAAATATTGATTCCCTTTATCACTGAGAGCTGTTTTAGGGGCTGGGTAGCTCTGTGGTCAGTGCCGCAGGTTTGAGCCCAGGTTGCGTAAGGAAGGGTATCCAGCGTAAAACAATTGCCAAATCTTTCATGTGAATTTGCTTGCTTTGGTGACCCCTACAGAAGGGAACAGCCAACAACTGAGAGCTGATTTAATTTTATCAGGATATGTGTCTTAATGCTTATCACTGATTCTGTTTCTGAAAGTGATTCTTCTGCTTTGTGACAATCATCATGCTTTTTTTGTCTTTTTAAAACTTTATCTTATATGACAGGAGTGTAATGTTTCAATGAGTCATATTAATTTCATTAAACTTCATCCTGTCATCTGTCAGAGTCTTCAGATACATAAACAGCTCTTTTTTATCTTTTACCATTCTTTGTAATTCCAACAGCTAGATATCTTCTTTCTCTTTGATTTGAAGCAACTTTTTTCTCCCTTTTGTCCACATTTACACACTGGTTCACATCAAGAGTAAATTGCTGTGGGGAGGCTGTTGCACAGTGGTAGGGCAGCCATCCAAGGACCGGAAAGTCGCAGGTTCAATTTCCCATAATGCCCATATCATCATCATAGCTCTTTTTTGTTTTCTTTCTTTCTTTTTTACTGACTTACTTACTTACCAGATTATCAGCAACAACCGGTGTATAAGACAGACCTCCCTCTGGATGTCCAGCTCAGATCAAGGGTGAGAGCAACGCTTTCTCACCTTGACCGTTATCACTCTGACCGTTCATTCCTGATTTAAAGTAACACCTCATCCAGGCCAGAGAGGATATTTAATCCCTCCAAAGAGTTCGGGGTCTGCCCCAGGGTCTCTTTCTAGTGGAACATGCCTAGAAATTCTCCAAAGGGAGGCATGCAGGAAGCATCCTAATCAGCTCCTCGAACCACCTCAGCTGACTCATTTCAATGCAGAGGAGCAGTGGCTTTACTCTGAGCTCCCCTGGATGATGGATCTCCTCGCCTTATTGCTAAAGCTGAGCCTGGCCACAAAGCCCTACAAAGACTCATTGCTGACTTGGAGGGAGTTTTCCACCTTTTTTCCAGTTGAAAACCACGGTCTGGAGCGGACTCTCATTCCAGCGGCTGTGAACTGCCCCAGATCACGCTGAAGACCATGGCTTGAAGACACCAACAGAAACACATCGTCTTCAGTAAACTGAGATGAGACTTTGAGGTTCCCAATCTTGACACTTTCCTCTCCACAACTGCGCCGTATGATACTTTTTATAGTTTGACTTGTTTTTTACCTGCTGTGGTTGCAGTGGAGAAGGATCATGTAACAGTGTCCTGGTAGTCAAATCTGTAGGCTACTTTCCTTTACCTTTAGCTTTGGCTTGACTAACATTTTTTAAACTAGAAGAGTGTAATCAGCACTAATGGAGAGGCCTTCCAGCTTTTGTTCCAACAACTGGTGACGGTTATGTTACTCTCACATATGCAGATGGAGTATTATTATTATTTTTTTCTTGACTAGTTAAGACCTGAGGCACATGTAAACATAGGAACAAAATACAATTGAAATTGTTCTGTTTAGGTGGCAGCTGGTACTTACAGTAAATGAAAAACCTCTGTTGTCCTCAAATGCTACTGGACAGTGAAATAAGCTGCAGGCAGGAAAATAATTACCTTCAGTTTTTTTAAAATCTCTTGTGCTTCCTCTGACTTTCTTTTTAAAGACCTTACAGATTGTATGCTGGTGTAGATTCTCAGTCATCCAGGCCATGGTAAATTCAAAAAAGTTAAAAAACAAAAACAACTAGACTTCTATTCTGTAGTTGAAGACGTTTCGCTTCTCATCCGAGGAGCTTTCTCAATTCAGAGATAGAGAGTGTGGAGTTGAGCTTTTAAAGCTGAGATGTGATGTAAGCACAACCATCTATGTCAAAAAG
>NC_051441.1:21507778-21516855 GCF_001649575.2 Kryptolebias marmoratus
CATCTCAGCTTTAAAAGCTCAACTCCACACTCTCTATTTCTGAATTGAGAAAGCTCCTCGGATGAGAAGCGAAACGTCTTCAACTACAGAATAGAAGTCCAGTTGTTTTTGTTTTTTAACTTTTTTGAACTTACAGATTGTAAAAACAAAACAAAACACAGTCTTCTTAACTCAGTAAAAGCTTCTAAAATACGGTAAATTAAATTAAGTTTTTGTTCTGTTTAGGTGGAAGTTGGTACTTTGATGAAAAACCTCAGCCCAAATGTTACTGAACAGTAAAATGAGCTGCAGGCAAACATCTGTAGCAAATTGTTTCCTTTTAGTTTCCTCTTAAACCTCTTGTGCTTCCTTGGACTATTTTAAACACCTTTCAGATCATTCAAACGGATACCTAAGCCTTCTTCACTCAAAAAGATCTTCTATGTCAAAAACATTTTATTGTAAATGCAAATTAGTTCCTAATCATGGTTTGTTCACGGACTAGGGAAGCTGTCGAATTACTGATTGCCATATGGCAATGGTGCATTCACTGATGAGAAAAAAATAATTTTTGAGTTTCACATCAACCAATTATTGATTTAAGCCGGCAAAGCTGAAAATCAGCCGATTCCTGGCACCAGCCAACTTTTAATGGTGCATCCGTAGTCATTTCTGATGTCTTTCTGCCTTGTCATTGTGTCAACACACACTTGTATGCTTCAGAGCAGCAAACTGACAAAACTCCTGCTTTTTATAGAGTTGGTCACACTGATGATGATCTGTCAATCAACACATTTCATCATCAGCTCCTGGCTGCTACTTTACTTTTAAATGCTGTGGAAGCAGCAAGGGCACCTCTTTTTGGAGGGTTTTCGAGCACGTCCTACTGGGAAGAGACCTTGGTGCAGACCCAGAATTTGCTGGAGGGATTATGTATCCTCTCTGGCCTGAGAATATCTTGGGATCTCCCATGAGGAACTGTAGAGTGTCACTGGAGAAAGGGATGTCTGGATTTACCTCCTGGACCTGTTGCCTCTGTGACCCGACCACGGATGTGGTAGAAGATGGATGGATGGAGCAGCAAGGATGGAGTTAGTTTTTCCACACACAACTTTTCCATCTTTTCTTTGTTTTTGTTTAATAAATAATGCCATGGTGGAATCTGTTGTGCACACTTGATGTCAAATTTGAATTATTGTAGAATTTGGTAAAGACCAGGTTATTTTTTATTATATCCTGATACATAAAACCCTTTATTGAAGGAGGGTATACTTTCTTTTTTCATATTTGTTTAGAGTAAACATTTTCTAAGAGTTTTAAGAGGAAGTGGCTTAAAGGACAGTAACTTCACTTCATTTGCTTGTCATGTGGCTGACAGATGGTTGATGTATAAAATATCTAAGTAGATATTGATCTTGAGGAGTCCCTGAGCAACACAAATATTATTCAGGATATTTGTTTTGGTGTGCTCTTTAAATGACAACACTTTTCTTCCTTTGTATTACCATTCTGTAGTTCGTGAAGATACTGCATGTTTGTAGTGAAACGATGTGTGTTTCCTTACAGCATAGTAAGTTTGGCGTTCTGATGGTGTTTTATAGCAGTTGCCTGTGTCTCTCCATGTAGGAGGAGATCGCTAAAGGGAAGGATGGAAGGGAGAATAAGAGCGGCCTGCCCTTCCCTCACTGGATTTGCCAACCATATGTCAGACCAGTGTGAGTCATTGGGATCTGTTTCTTCAGTTTAATTAATGTAATTCATTAGTGCTGTAAATGGAATCTCATTAGTAATCAGAGGGATGTAATCCAAATGTTTTAGGAGCAGCATTTTCCCAGGAGCTTGTCAAAGGATCCTTGGTGTTTATTGGTGGTGTAACTTCACAGGGCAAGATAAAAAATACATTAGTCACTGACAATCACTATTCCCATTGCAAATTTTACTTCTGCTTTTTGCCAACTATTTACTTCTAACAGAAAAGCATCAGAGTCAGATTCTATCTAAAGCACTCTACACCAAAACAAAATAAGAATTACTAGTTCAGATGAAACACAGGAGCTTGAACACCTGCTTGATTGTTTCAAATCAGCTGTGTGGGAAAGTTTCCTGATGATCCAGAGCAGCAGACGGCATCAACAGGTGCATGTATGGCAAACTAAGTAGTGTAAATGCAACTTTGAAACACTACTGCAGGCCACTTGTGTATTTGATATTCTTGATATCAAACATCATTTTCCCATACAAGCTCGTAGCCAGCTGAGAAACTAAAATTGAATGTTTACCATTTTATTTATTTTGTATTTTCATGTTGGGTGATGATGTTTGGTTCTGTATTGCTTTTTATTTCGCATCAAATCTAGAGCAGAATATTTGGAACAAATGCCCTTTGGAATTTGTTTTCTTTATTTTTTATTCAGAAAGTGCAAACCTTTGCCAAGGCCAACAAATGATAAAATAAATAGTGTGATTCGGATCATAATCTGGAACCAAAACCGAAAACATAACCTCCTTGGTGGAGGTAACAAAGGGGTCACATGTAGGTGCAAAGAGAAGTTTTAACCAAAAGGCTTACCTGTGACCTTGACCTTTGACCCCGTGAACCTTGAAATCAACAGGCGTCATCTTTGAGGGTTTTTTATTACCTCGTTGGCAGAGGTAATAATGGCTTTTAGTTCTGAAGTTCCTCAAAGTTTTTATGTAATACATAGTTTGTAGGACACTGTTAACAGACATGCCTGTAATCTAAGTAAGTGATTGAATTTATCAGGTTTCATGGATAAAAATATAACAGAGAATCATCAGCATAACAATGGAAATTTATTCTATGCTGTTTAATAATTTTACGTAATGGAAGCATATACTGTAAAAATAAAGAGTTTTGGTCCAGGCACTAAACCCTGAGGAACTCCATAAACTGTATATTTCACACTACTAATTATTATCAAGCCAGTTTCTTTTGACATAGTTCTTCTACTTGCCAACACCTACAGGCCAAAGCAGCTAATTACCAACGGTACTTGTCAGGGGTCAGAGGTGAAGAAGACTGTGTGTCAGAAGAGGGCGCTGGAGGATGTAGAAGGAACATCTGACACCCTCTCTAAAAATAAACTGAAAAAAAGATCCCGCAACCCCAAGAAAAATTTTAGTCCTGATCAGAAACGTGAGTTTACCTTTGTTTGTCATTTACTGATTTGAAGTTGAAGCACAACTGATCGCTAAAACAAGAAATCTGACTACTTTTTATCTTTTTGTAGCCAAATACCTCAAATGTGAACAGTGTGGAAACCCAAAGGTAAGCAGTCAGTTGTAGCTTTTTGGTTTTCATCTAATAAAGAATTGTTCAACTTTCAGGTGAAATGTGTAGCAGTTCACTTCGATTCACTTCTTGTGCCACTTAGTTAGATCATAAAGGCAAAGATCACCACTTTCTTAAAGAATATCAGTTCTTGCACCAAAGACTATACCTTTTGTATGATTTAGTGCCAGTTGTCTTAGTGCTGTTGTGATTTTTTTTATTATCAGTGATTTCAGGAAGTAATAATCATGAAGTTATTTAGTCATTTGAAATTTTCCCATTTTTTATTTTTACTCTGCAGGGAAATAAATGTGTCTTCAACTTGTGCCGAGGCTGCTGTAAGAAGAAGGCTTTTAAAGAGGTGGCAGACTGTCCAAGTCAGTATACTCAACACCTCACTGCACAGCTGTACACATGGAGAATGGGATGTTTTTGTTTGTGTCAAATCTTTTTTGTCTTCTACCAAATTTGCAAACAGTACTTGATTATGAAGGTAGAATCTGACTGCGCTGCAATTGTTGGTGAATAGATGTTAAATCGCATTTGTGAAGAATTTGTGCTGAAAGTTGTAGCTGTTTATGGGCAATTTTGTGCCATATTGTGAGATCTCGCGATATGTTGCACAGAGAATGTGTTTCAGCTACTACCACACCAAATTTAGCTCAGAATCTGTAAAAATGACTGCGTTATAGCCAGTTTGTGTTGCCTTTGTATTTGTGATTCATTCAGGTGAAGAGGAAAAAACGTTAATTTAAATCTTCTGTGGTTTTCAGGCCATGGGCTGCGGTTCAAGACCAAGGCAGAGAAACGGAAAGCTGAAGAAGAGCAGCTGAAGGGCAACATGAGAAAGGAGAGCTCAGTGATGGAGCCAAACAGCCACACTCTTCAGCCAGGTCTAGAGTCCAGTACAGATCAGCAGGAAGAGTCCACGGCCTAGCTGCTGTCCTGACTGAGACCATCTCCACGTGGACAGAGACACTTCTGCTGATGGGTTCTGACTTGTCTCTAACAGGGAACTGCTTATAGCTGCAGTCAGAGTTATTTATTGGGTATAAAGATATCTGTGAAACTATTTCAGGTACAGAACAACATTCCAACCATGCTGCTTTGATGTGAAACATAAAGAGGAGCACAGAAAAGTTCTGATTGTAAAACATCTGATATGCTCTTCAGACTTGTTAAACTGTGTGTGTGTGTGTGTGTGGGGGGGGGTGGGGGGGGTTGTTGGTTATTTGAGGTTTTTTAAAATCATAGTACAGACATTTTTCTTGTCCAACTTATTTGGTCACCTAAGTAATCAGATTCCATTTGTGCATTTTGACAGATGATTGCTTCACTACAGCCGGAGTAAATATTTGATTGGTTTCATGGCTTCCTGACATGTTTAGAAGAACTTCTCTCCATGTTAACTCAGTGCTAATAAAACCAGCTTCATGTGGTCTCATCCTGTTCTGAAAAGTCAAAATTGCTGTTAATAAAAATAGGATTTTTTTTTTTACATTAATTTTTTTTCTTGTTTGCAGTCATGGATGGCCTTACTTTAGTTGGACTATTTTGGCTACAGATCCGTTTTCAGTTCACTGATTTCCTTTCTGTTTGACTGTGCCTTTTGATGATAAATACATCTGCCTGTACAGTATGAATGTAAGAAAAGAAGGGGGCAAAATGAGGGTGTTTTGCACCACCTGTAATTGAATTATATATTCTCACAGAATCCTTTAAGAAATGCATTTATAGCTGTCTGTATAAACCAGAAAAAGGAACATTTTTAGAAATCATGCTACTCCAAGAAAATACTCAGCATTCTTCCAAGAGTTTGTATCTAAACAAAAAATTTAAATGCAATCTGATTGTGAATTTCTTTATTTTTAAACTTTACTATCATCTATTGGAATCAGCCTATCTGTTAGCAAAATATCTTATGAACCACAGGATAGATTTTATTGAAGCTTTCAATAAATACTCATTAGATGTACCTTTACAAGTGATTAACTTTTGAAGCTAACTCAAGAAATAGACCAACAAAGAAATGACTCTAACGCAGTCAGTTTTAGAGATATTGAGCTAAAATGTGAAGTGGTAGCTGGCAGTCACTCTGAGTGCTAACACATCTTTAAAGAGTTTGAGCATAATGCCATTTACGAGGTTTAACCAAAAGGGCTATAAATCCATCCCTTCACAACATAAGCCAATATTGGTTTAAAACTCTGACATGATGGGCGGTGATATACATTTCTTTAAAAAAAGCTTTTAGTTGGGCTTAAAGTCTGTGTTAATGATGAAAGACAAAAAGACACAAAGTGATGCTTCTAAGCTTTAATTGCAGGTTGATGAAAGACTGAAAGTAAATCAGCAGTAGGAGCTGGTAACAGGAATAGAACAGACAGTTAATAAGTGGCTACAACACATCTTCAGCTTCTTGGAGGGTCAGATCTCAGCTCCCTCGCCTTGGTGGATGTAGGCGTTGATGAATTTCAGGTATTTGGACACACGGGTGTAGACGCTAGGGCGGCCTGGGTTACCACAACCATCAGGACTCCCAAAACTCATGATACCCACCTGCACAAAGCCACTGGCTGTACGACACACCAATGGATCCCCATAATCCCCCTGTGGAAGAGCAGAACCACACAGAACAAGATGTTTCTGAGACTCAGTACAGGGTGAGATCACTAAAGATAAAAGATATGGAGAGAAATCAGTCCCATAATAATCACAAATGAGTGCTACACAATTTACAGGCATATACAACAATGTGTATGTAAATGTGGGTAATTGCAAATGTGTATCAAACAATATGTGCACATTAATAACTTCACAGAGAGATGATGTGTTCTTAAAAAAAACATCTCTTTAAAAGCGGTTTTTCGGTTTTCATGTTCTCAAATGAGTAACTTTTTTCATTTCTTGTTTTGGGAGGTGGGTGCCACCATCTTATCCTGCCAGGATGAGATGGTGGCACCCACCCACAGTTTACTGAAGGGTAGAAACAGTAAGAAGGGGGAAAAACGTGAACAGAGGGAGATATTAAAATAGGCCAATTTAATTAATTTCACAAACATGGACATTACAGATTTACAGTTTTGTGATGTTTGATTTACCAATTACTGCGTGGGTTTAACTGATTTCTGCTGTGATTTTATTAGTCTGACAGTTTAATGATGACTTAAATGCAGAACCTCACCTACCTCTTACAGC
This sequence comes from Kryptolebias marmoratus, assembly GCF_001649575.2. Lineage (NCBI taxonomy): Eukaryota > Metazoa > Chordata > Actinopteri > Cyprinodontiformes > Rivulidae > Kryptolebias > Kryptolebias marmoratus. Next base: position 21,514,248 of record NC_051441.1, read on the forward strand.
CGTATATGTCCCACTGGTTTCTCCATTAATGGCAAATAACTCAAGATGAAATGTTATTCTGTATGGTAATAATATATTGCTGTTTTGATGCTTGAACTTCTGCATTAATGTCGAACACATAATAACCCATAATAAAAAAAAAATAATAAAAGATTATTTCTGCTGAAAAACTGAAATGAAAATGTAGTAAAATCACAATTCTTATCTTTTCAAACATTTTACCTTTACATCTGTTCTTTTCTGTGAATTTATCTAAAATTACCTAATTATATCAACATCCAGCCTCCTAAAACTTTACCAACAGCATTGTGGAGAGCAGAATTGGGTGTAGGTATATGTTTAAAGCTGATGTTTGAGGTTAGACGTACGTTGCAGGCATCCTTCCCTCCAGCACGGTCTCCAGCGCACACCATGGTATCTTTCATGTCAGAATATGTGGCTTTGCAGTCACTCTGAGGTAAGATTTGAATCTGCACCTGCTGAAGAATCTCAGGATCTGGCAGTGGGCCTGCATGGAAACACAGATTAAAGGTGAGGAGGTGATGTTTACATGAGGGTGTGCAGAGTTAGAGCTGGATGAAAGTTTGACACAGTTTATAATTTCCAATCACACTCCTTTGACAAAAAGGTTTAGAAGTGCATCTTTGTAACAGCTAAAACAGGGATCTGCAACCTTTACAATCCAAGAACCGTTTCAGGCCCTTTGGCCATTAAATAAAATGTGTCCAGAGCCGCACAATGTGCCCGAACTGTGGTCATCAACTGGTGGTCCATGGGCCACTTCCAATTCACTGGGAAACTTTTTCCAGCCAGTGGGGGTGTTAAACCCCTGCGATAAAAGCTCAAAATAAAGATAACTTATTAAGTGTTATATGAATGTTGCATATAATAACTATTGATTGTTACATTACAAAACTGAAACACTAATAATTTTTGAGTTTTATTTTTGCACATTTGTATAAAAATAAATTCTATATTTAGGCAAACAAGGGGAAATTTTTATAGTTTATATTTCCTTTGATAAAACTATGCAACTTATGTTTGTCCTTTGTGGATTAATTAAACATCCCATTTTAAAATGAACTATATAGTTACAGTGAACATAAAAGCTAGGTCAGTTTTGTGACTTATTGAAATTTTAAAATAAAGATAGCAGTCTTTTTTTACTTCAACTTTAATACAGTGCATTTTTATCAAAAGTAAGCTTTTACTATTTATTATCAAGATAACTGACTTGCCAAATCTTTGACGAAAGCCTTATTTCAATGACTCGGTCATGGAGCACAGAGGATGAAGAAAATGGAAAAAGTCTTTGTCCAGGCTAAACTAATGGCTAACCAAATGAAGGCCAGTTTGTGGTTGTTTAATAATTTTTCAGGCTTATAAAACAACATTGGTGCAAAAGAATGCTGCATTAGAACGCTACATTGGTTAGCCATTAACCTAGCCTGGACAAAGACTTGCCTTTTTCTCCATACTCTGACGGATATCACAGCTGATAAGTTACTAACTGTTGATAAACTTTGAGACTGATCATCACTTAAAAATGACCAGACTATCAAAGATTTTCCGGTGAATTAGAGGAAAACATCACTCTGTGTCTTGAAGTTAGACTAATAAAGCTAAACTAACAGGTTTTCAAATTATTAGCAAGTTTTCATTAATGTGTTTTGTTTGTGTTAGTAATTTTACAAAAGTTATTCTTAAGAAAACAGCTACAACTATTAATTTCTGTTATAAAAATCAAATTAATTATTTTTGGTTATAGTTGCAGGTTGCAGGTCTCTGAGCTCAGCAGATGAACTATATGATAATAATAACAATAATAATCATGATGGCTGTGCATGAGTGTGTAAAACGTACGATTTTTTCCAACCTGGCCCCAGCCTGTCATCCAACACTCAGATGAGGAGTCAAAGGTGTCATCAGCACTGGGCAGGCTCACCGGGGCCACCAGTTTGGAGAACTTAATCTCTTTTTTCACCTTAACCAGAGCGATGTCATTGATGTAACCGTTGCTCTGAGTTTGGTACTCTGTGTGACGCATCACAGTTTCCACCTTCATGTAACGCTCTGATGGCCTCTGCAGCTCATGGGCGCCAATCCACACACCAACTCGATTCCAACGGGAGATCAACCGGCTGCAGTACACACACAAACACACACACACACACACACACACACACACACACACACACACAATACACTCAGGTGTAACAAGCATCTATCTGAAGTAAGACATCAACAGCTTCTTTGGGCCATATTGTTACTGCATGTCCTTCCTCACAGGCTGTGCTCTGATAAATAGCTCAGCTAATGTTGGTTTGGCTTTTTTGGAAGGAAAAATAAAGATCTCATTGTCACAGTAAAAAAAGTAAAGTCTACTGTGCTATTAAACCTCAGATTTTAAAGAATGTTTTCTTTTTTAGCCTCCAGTCATGATAATTATTACTAATGACTGAAGAACTTTCAGCCCCCAAGTCACTTAAACTGGCTCTTTTAAATACCAGATCTCTCTGTGCTAAAGCTCTATTAATTAATGATTTCATCACCGAGCATAATATTGATGTTTTATTTCTGACAGAAACATGGCTGAATGACAATAATG
>NC_051441.1:21525263-21542476 GCF_001649575.2 Kryptolebias marmoratus
TTTTGATGTTTGTCTCTTTCTTACTGTTTATTCATTGTCACATGCTGTTTTTATTTTGTTTTTTAATTATCTAAAGCACCTTGAAATGCCTTGCTGCTGAAATGTGCTATACAAATAAAATTTGATTGATTGATTGATTGATTAATGATCAATATTCACAAAAAGTGTCAGTAGGGTGTTTGAAGAGGTTAGAGTATGAGCAAAAGATTCCAACTTTGTGTATCTACTGTGATGGCCCTGCTGGTTAATAGATTGTTTTGAGCTGTTGCAGAAACAGATCCCTTGGTTGGAGTGCAGCAGGCAAACTAATTAAGAACACCTGAATTGGACCTTCATCTCTTTATAAAGGCCTGGGTGCTATGCAGCAGGGGGGTGGGGGTGTCTTGACCTCAGTTCTGTTAGCATATTATCTTATATCTACAATGGATTAACCTTTGTGGACAACATGATTCAAGATGAACGCCACAGCCAACTGAACATTGAAAACACAAAAATGACTGATTCAGTCAGTTGTACAATCAGCTGTACTGCTACTGAGCTAAAATTTGGTGTAGTTTTAGCTGAGAGTCGTCCCCCATTATATTATTGATTGTGTGGCATTTTTGCCTTAAACTTTGGGATTAACTGTTGGTGTGAACACTATTTGTAAACAAAATATCGTATAATCCACTGGACAAATTTTAATTAAACTTTTAGAAAGTAATGATTTGATAGACAGACATCTATTAATGATTAACTTTTGGTGTCAATCCACTTCAAGATGGATTGACATGAGCCAGCACAAACACATCTATAACTCAGTCAGTTTTACAGATATTGAGCTAAATCCTGGCGTAGTAGAAAGGGACAGTCTTCCTCAACACATACTCTGTTCAATAACAGATCACACAAGATTTGGTGATTCCAAAACCGTTTAAAGGCATAGTAATGTTAGTGTATTTCAACTGGTGACTTTGAAGAAAGTAATAAAAAATTATTATTTTGGTGATTAACAAATATAAATGATTTTGTTAATTCTAAGTGACTTAAAATGGGAAAGGTTTAGTCTGGTTTGCTGTCAGGCAGTAAGGATAAAAATGTATGTCTCTTTTTAGTCAGTGTATGTAAACATTTGGATTTAACTACAAACATCTGGATTCACTACTTAAATAGCAGTACAGCATTAGTTTTACGGGTCTCAGTTCTGTGGAGGTTTAATTTGATATTTTCTAAAAGCCAACAGAAACATACTCATCCCAGCAGCGTCCAGCAGTGAGCACCCAGTAATTATTCAGGATGGTGCCTCCGCAGCGCCACTTCTCCTGGCCATCGTCTGTGCTGATGTTCAGGTGCACCATCCACGGCCACCGGCCCTTCACAGCGTCACTCCCACCAATGATGGAGCTCCTCAAATCTGCTCCTAGGAAACCTGCAAACATCACTGATGTTATGAACTAATGGAAACTGTCAGGTAACAGCTTGTGAAAACTGGAATATTGCCTTGGCTCATTTGTTATAAACACTCATTATCTCCCACTGCCACAGTGAACTGACATTAAAATAGAAAAATGGCTACAGCTAGCTCAATTTTACAGATATTGACAGACTGACAGATATTAACTCAGTTAGTTTGACAGATGTTGAGTTAAAAGTTGATGTGGTATTACATTTCTCAACACAAGATGATCTTAGTGTAAGATTCTAGCGTGCATGGCAGCCGACTTGAATTTAGATACCTGCAAAAAATGTTAGGCCTTTAATATTAATGTTAGTAACAGATGATAATAACAAAAACAAGTTGAACAGATAGGACTTCCCCCCACCAAAGTCATAATGACTGACGATTTTTTTTTTAGTGATTTTCCAATAAAACACAAATTATTATTATTTTTTTTTACAGTGGCTAAGAGTATCATCAATCAATGTAAAAACTTTATATAAACAAAACATGCAATCCTGAGTTTGATGAATCAACACCAAACATTGTTGGTTTTTCTCACCTCCAGTGTTGTGGAGCAGAACGAGCACAGTGAGCAGTTTGCAGCCAGCCATGACTGTAATGGAGTACAGTGGTTCAGTTGCAGTTCTGCAGTGACTTTGCAGGCTGCAGAACTAGCTGTGTCTTTATATGAAGAGGATTATCAGAGTAATCACCCAACCCCGGATGAGGGGTGGCCACTCAAAGCAACTTCCTCAACTAGAAACATCCATCCATCCATTTTTACATCTCTTAACTTTTGACTTTTATCCACCCCTTTGTGAAGTTTTCTTTTGAAAATATTTGAAAATGAAATGAATAATTGGGTAAATTAAACAAACCAGAGCAACATAAAACAAACAGCTGATGCCACTGCTATGGTACAACAGAATAAATGAGTCAAACACAAAATTATACACACACACACATTATATATTTATATGTATGCATGTCCATTTTTTTTTACTGTTGCACATCTACAATCCTACCAACTAAACATTTATTAGATTAAAAACTATAGTTGTGTTGTTCCAATACCTTACAAACCAAATTCAAACAATTTAAACATTGTATAATTGCAAGAATATTGACTGCAAAGTCATTTCCTTATTTTTTTTCTATCAGCTACCCACTGTCCCTCCTCTGCACATGTTCAAACCATCTCAGTGTGGCCTCTCTAACTTTATCTCCCAGTCGTTTAACCTGTGCTGTACCTCTGATGACCTCATTCCTAATCCTATCCATTTTTTTCACTCCCAAGGACAACCTCAACATCTTCAGCTCTGCTACTTCTTGTCTCAGACTTTTGATCAGCTGAAGAAGCTGCTGAGCAATTGAAGTCTAGAGAAATGAACCATTTTTAAACACAACTGGCTGAAAAGCTTCATTGCTTTACAAAGCTTCATCTGGCCATCACTAAATATCACTCTGTCTGAGGTATAAATATTGAGCACATTCTGAGTGATAGTTACATTGTTTAACCTATACGTGTTGATGACTCTCAGCTCCAACCACACTGAATATAGCTCTATATCTGTAATATATATTTAAATTTAATTTTGAAAGGTCACTAAACAGAATGCCAGTTGGGGTGGGTAAATATTTCAGCAACACTTGGATGATGGTGTAAACATAGACATTAATATGTCTATGCCCAAGGTCACCAAAACGGATCCCCTCAACACCTTGGCTGCGCCTAGAAATTCTGTCCATAAACGTTATGAACAGAATCGGTGACAAGGGGCAACCTTGTCGGAGTCCAACTCTCACCGGAAACGAGTCCGGCTTACTGCCGGCAATGTGGACCAAGCTCTGACACAGGTTATATAGGGACCTAACAGCCTGTATCAAAGGGCCCGGTACCCCCTACAGGATTCCTCAAGGGACACAGTCGAACGCCTTTTCCAGGTCCACAAAACACATGTAGACTGGTTGGGCGAACTCCCATGCACCCTCAAGGACCCTGCTGAGGGTGTAGAGCTGGTCCAGTGTTCCACGACCAGGACGAAAACCACACTGCTCTTCCTGAATCCAAGGTTCGACAATCCAACGGACCCTCCTCTCTAGAACCCCCGAATAGACCTTACCAGGGAGGCTTAAGAGTGTGATCCCTCTGTAGTTGGAACACACCCTCCAGTCCCCCTTTTGGAATAAGGGGACCACCACCCCAGTCTGCCAATCTAGGGGAACTGCATTAACTATTGCCATCAACCCTGTTTGTCTGTTTTGTCTGTTAGCAAAATAGCCCATGAGAAATGATTTTAGTGACACTCATAGAGATTGATAATTACATGTACTGCTACAACTCATTAACTTTTGAAGTCAACCCAATTCAAGATGGCTGCACACAGCTACTTTATGTTAGCCAACACAAAAATTAGTATAATGCAGTCAGATTTTGGTGTGGTTGTAGCTGAGAGTTATCCTCAACACATACTTCATGACTCGTCCAGAACAGAATGAGATCTGTTTTTAAGGCAGTGGCCCCTGTGAGCCTGAAGATCACAGACATCCAATACTGACTTTCAGCCTTGACCTTTGACCTCAGAGATTTCTCCTGATTCTTGAAAACCTGTGATGATAGTTTGACCTGTAGATGACAGGGTTGTCGGATTTCACAATTTCCTATTGAGGAACATTATTCTAAAATTGTTTCACTATTTTTACAGGCATGTTTACTTCTCAGAGATTCCGCCTCTTTAAAATGCTCTTTTTCTACCCAGTTCTTTTACTGACTTCTTGCCAAATAATCTAATTCATCACAAACTGCTCCTCCAGCTGTTTCTTATTCATTCTACTTCTTTTTATGCAACATCCCAACTTTTTCGGAGTTGGGGTTGTACTTCTGATTTTCTTTTGGGGTCACGCAAATTTAAGATGGCCACCTCAGCTAATTGACATTAGCAAAGACAAAAATGACTATAACCCTGTTGATTTTGCAGATCTTGAGCTAAAATTTGATGCCATACTAGTTGAGCGTCATTCACAACACATATTTCAAACACGTCTCACAAATTCCTGTAATATTATATGAGATTGTCCAAAATGTAATTTTCAAGGTTTGACGAAAATGCTTAGAACTCATCTCTTCTCATTTTACATTGATCTTAGTTTAAAACTGGCATAAAAGGCAGCTAGGGATACGCATTCCTTAAGGAGTACTAGGCATTTAATTTGTTATAGTATGCAGAAAATGATAATTGTGTCTTTCTGTAGGTATTTAGAAGTGTTAGGTAGAGACTCGCAGAACAACCTGATTATTGATTAAAAAAGAAGTAGGAATTTTGCAACTTGTAAAATTCTTAACCTTTTCTTATTTTTCTTCTAGGTTTCGTGTGTTGTTGTGTTTCTTCATGGCAGCAACAAGTTTCCTCCTGGTGTCCTTCTCCGTTGCTGTGTGGATGAGTATCATTGGTACAGCCAGCTCTTATCTGTTGGTTTTGCTTATCTTTTACCAGCATTAGTTAAACTTTGAAAGATAAGTCAGATGATGGGTTTCATTTCCTTTTTTATTTGCGGTGAGATGCTGCGTTCGGTTCACAGGAAGATGGGACTATTTTAGTTTCAAATGTAGCTGAACATGTGATAAGACTAATCATGTTCCACTTCAGACTCAGATAATAACTTTATCTTGTTTACAGATTGTTTCGTACATGTTTTGGACTGTAATTACTTCAGCGTACTTTCAGCTATTTTAATTATTAATTATTCAAAATGTTCAGCTTGTTCACAACATTACAGCTATTCTTTTTGTACCTTTTATGCTTTTAATGAATAAATGATATAATACTGTAACTTTATTTACACGTTTTATCATTGAAATGAATGAAGAACCCTTCAAATCCTTGAAAAACTGTTCTTTGAAATCAATTTTAGCACATTAGCTTCATTTTTAACTTTTAGCTACTGATTTGCTGATTTTTTTAGGTTTTAGGTTCTGTGTTGGTAATGTTAGCTTTTAGCTTTTGTTTTGCTATTCTTAACTCTTAGTTACTAGTTTTCTCATTTTAGGATTAAACTACTATTTTGCTGTTTTTAGCTTTTAGCTACTATTTTGCTGTTTTTAGCTTTTAGCTACTATTTTGCTGGTCCTATCTTTTAGCAGGTAGTGTGAATATTAGCTTTTAGCTTTTGCTAATTATAGCTTTTGTTGTGATGGTTTTAACTTTAACGATTCAGTTTCAGCTTCTCCAACAAATGTTAAAAAAGTCATTCAGCAGAAACTTGTCCTCAACACATCATGGCTCAGTCCAGCAAAGCCTGACAGATAAAGACCCCTTGTGCTGATCTAATAGTCACACCAATTCAACATGGCCGCTACAGCCAAATGATCTTAGCAAACACTAATGTCTAAAACTCAGTCAGCTTTAAAGATATTTAGCTACAATTTGGTGTGGTGGTACCTAACTAACTAATACTAACTCACAACACATGCCAGGAGCTTAACTGTTGGCATCAGCCCTGTTTGTTGGTAAAATTTCTCATGAACCACTGGACAGATGTTAATGAAACTGTCAGAAAGTCATACTGTAATTGGGTGTATCTACAACTAATTAGCTTTTGGAGTCACCTCGATTCAAGATGGCCGCCGTGGTTAATTGACTTTAGCCAACACAAAATGGCTACAACTCTGTTGCTTTTACATTTATTGAGCAATTATGGCTTTTTTATTTAAAGCCATAATTGCAGTCAGAATATGCTAATTTTTAGTGTTTTTGATTTTAATTTTTATGATTCTAATACAAATTCTTAAATGATTGTTTGAGGGTTAATGTACCTCAAATTCATTGGGTTTTTTGTAAAAATTGAGTTAGAAAACAGCAACTATTCCTTGCCTTTGTTTACAACTAAATTCAGTGAACAGTAATTCAGAATACCTCACACAGCTCATTTACATCTAATCTTAGCAAAACTGTTTGCTGAACGCTCAATTTCCTCCTAGAAAATGACTTCTGTCGTCTCTCACTCTTACAGCTTTCACTGGCCCTTTCTTTCTTTCTTTCTTTCTTTTGAAGAACTTTAACTTTTCATTTTCAACCTGGTGTCTCTGATTCCTCTGTTCTCCCTCTTACTTTGTTTACATCCAGGGATTAATTTACTGACTCAATATCTGTTGCACATCGATGGTCTGAAGTGAACTCGAGAATGTAAACAACGCCATGTAAAGCAATTACTGGTAAATGTTGCCAACAAAACACGACTCTGCCAAATTCACTCATTTATTACAAATTATGATGACTTGGCATGTGCATTTATTGGTTATTTTTATCATAGATGATAATGGTGAACATGTGACCTAATGAGAATGAGCTCTTTTGTCTGTTTTTACAGGAGTGGTTTTTGCCAGTTTGAGCTCTGGACTGGGAGAACTGTCCTTCCTCTCTCTCAGTGTCTTCTTTAACAGGTAAACTTTAATTTATTTATTTTTTCACCTACTCCTCAATCTTTTTATTTTACTAAATGTTCACTCATTCACAATGTAGTCTGAACCTTATTGGGTAACATTGCTCTGTACCAATTCATAATTCAGTCTGATAGCTGTATTGGGTTTGTAACTGGTACCTATGGACTCTATTAGGTGACTTGTTACCCTGTATATGATGATCCCTGATAATGACTCATCTCCTGAGAAAACAGATCTCCTAACACCTCAAATATGCCTAATCTGTTCTTCTATATATGCACTATCTGTAGACTTAGATTTAGCCCTAAAACCAGATGCCAGCGGCTCCTTTGGTACTGAACGTCAATTGTTGTGCCTCACTTAAACGTCATCTGTAAAACAAACCAAATGTAAATTGAAAAAATAGTCTTCCACATAATCAAATGCTGATGAACTTTCCTATCAGTGTATTCCAAAGATCTGGTGATTAGTATAAAGTTTTGCATAAAAACATTTTCAGAATAAAAATCCATCATGGTCTCCTGTTGAATATAAAGGTCTTAGTACTGACAAACAGATTTGATCTCCTTCCTGTGTCTGGATCAGATGTTTACGTGCTCTCATCAGACATGGATGTCATGGTAATTTGGAGTTTTAATGATTGGTTCAAACTGTTCTTTGTCCAGGATAAAAATATTATACAACTTCAGTGATTTTTAAAATTAATTTATTTTGCATTTTCTCGAATCAATACAGGGTCAGAATTATCCATATAGGCTCAAATGTATCCAAGTACACCCACTAATATTTGGTCAAATCTCCCTTTGAAAGTTGTAGCCATCCACAAGCTTCTGGTATAGTTCTGTTTGGATATTTGGCCACTCTTCTTGGCAGAATTGGTAGTGTATTTGAACTGATTGATTTTCTGGCACATATCCAGCTTTTATACACAGTCCACACATTTTCAATCCAGTTGAGGTTGGGCTTTGTTAAAACCAGTCCTGAAGATTAATGCAGCTTTATTAATTAGAAACCAGTTCTGATGTGTGTTTAGGATCATTGTCTTTTTGGAACACCCAATTGTGTCCAAGTTTCAACCATCTAGCTGATGATTTGAGTTAAACATTTGGAGGTGGTACTCCTCCTTTCTTGTTCCATCCACTTTGAGAAATGCACCATTACAACATCATGGTGCAACCACCACCATGTAATTAGTTAGCCCTTCATGTAGCAGTGTACCATAATTTATTTACAAAATAAAAGTTGTAATTTGTGCAACTTACAAGAAAATTATGTAGCCTAATTCAACTTAGTTACTTAAAGTTAGGCTCCTTATGAAAATATTCATGATTACAATTTGCATTTCATTTTCTGTGAAAAGGCTAGGCTGTATGTTCATTAATATTTATTATCTTGTTCCCAATGTTTTTGCCTTTTTTATTTTTTTCTCTCTTAGAGAGAAAATGACCTCCCTCCAACAGGTGAAGGTTGTTTCTCGCATGCCTCACAAAAGGCAGGAGATCTTTTTATCCTGAAACAGGAGTAATTTAAGTTTTAACTTTGTAAAAAAGCAAATCAAAACATATGGACAGGTACACAGCTGTATTTACAGGAGAACATTCATACACAACGCAGACACACACACACTAACTCTTTTCTCCCACCAAACAGCACGCACAGAGAAACACACACCTACAGTGGGTTGCAAAAGTATTCAACCTGTACAACTGGAATTTTGTTGAATTTTTAATGGTTATAAGTAGTAATTCTACAAAAAATAGTCCAGATTAGCTAAAATAAATGAGGGGGGATCTCTGTTATACATTTCTTAAAAATATAAAACCTAAAAGTGGTGCATGCATATGTATTCACCCCTTTTACTTTAGACCCCCAACCATTATTTAGAAGCCACATAATATGTTAGATAAAATCCACTCAGGGCATTCTAAGTGTGACTATAAACACAGAAAAGAATGTTATAGAAAAAGTCCTATTCTATATCTTCGGTGGTATCCCCCTTGCCCTTATAAACCAGCCAACCCGCTTCTTCACCTAATATCAGATATCAGAGGTCTACGTGGTTTTGAGTTGTGCAACATCTTTCTTTTGAAGGCTGACAAGAATTTATATTGATAAATTTTAATCATTTAAGATTGCACAATTATTTCAGTTGCAGAGAGAAAACTGATGTTGATTATGATTAAAATTTTTTAAACATGGCTTTCCTGAAACTTGCATGTGGTCAGATAACAGAAGTGGTGTCAGCTTTTGAATTTGTCAGATGAAGTGAAAAGTAATCTTGGGGTGCTTTATATCTGATTAGCTGTAGACATGCTGTTTAAGTTTGTCATTTAGAGACTTCTATCCAGAGCAAGAACCAGAGCATATTATAGTTTTTCACATTTTATGATGTTCACCATTACTCTGCAGCATCTAGAATGTGGTTCTCAGAGATTGTTGTAGACGGCGAAAGTGACAGATTCTTGGGACGTACCAGGTGACAACTTACAGCTCCCATCACAGAGAGGAGCGTTTCTGTTCATGTCTGCAACTGTAACAGCATCTGAGTCAAAGTGCTGCTGAGTTACAATCAAGGGACAAATTTCTAAAGTTTTTTCATATTAAAACATTTAACATTATTATCTGCTCCTGACCTGACCAGGTCTTAAATTATTTAAAGTCTCAGACAGCACTATGTCAGTATTTATTAGATGTTGGGATCTGTGTTCTTATCAGTCAGCAGTTTTTGTAGTTTATCACTAGATGGTGCCAAAAAGCTCGGCTGGTAGGGCAGGCTGCAGCATGTGTGTTTTTCACACACCTGCAAATCACATGTTCATCAAGGGGAGCTTAAGAAGAGGTGCCTCCTAGCCCTCCGAGTGCTCAGTGAATTTTGTGATCACTGCCTCTACTGAGATTTACCCTATGTTCTCCATTCATTGCTTCAGGTTTCCCTCAGTGTGATTCTGGATTCCGTTCTGGTTCCCATCTCCGGGTTTTAACTCTGTCATCTACAAACCTGCAGTAAATCCGGGACCTCATCTATTGTTGACTGGCTTTTCCTCGCTCCTTTCACTGTTCCATTGAGCTTGATCCGTCCTTCACTGAGTTCCTCGCCAAACAGTCCTCATCGTTTCTTTGCTGCTGCTCCAATTCTTAGATTATCTCAGATACTATCACCTACCCTTCACCAACCCCCACAGATCCCTTTCCCAGTCTCCTAACTCAAAGTAAGCATTCACCTGTATTAGTTTCTTCCAACCTTGGTTTGTCACTCACCTCTCCTCTGTCTGTTCCCAGAGGCCTGTCTGTTTGCTGACCATAGCAGCTTTCGGATTCCACCTCCGGAGATTTATCATTATTGTACATTTAGCATTAATCTTGTCAATAAACTTCTTAAACTGATTCTGGTTTCTTTTGAGAGCTTCTTCTGCATCTGGGTGAAATATATACCCAAAATCATGACATTAGATTGATAATCTTCTTGTTTCTTTTCACTGTTCCCTTTTCAGGAGTCACCACAGCGAGTCATCCTCCATCTACCTCTGTCTTCTGTGTTCTCTGTCCTCACTCTAACTGCATTCATATGTCTCCTGTTTGTCTTTTTCCTGACAACTACATTTCTACCATCCTTCTACGAATATACCCATTGTCCCTCCTCTGCACATGGCCAAACACCAAAAGTCATGAACAAACTGAATGTTTTGAGATATGAATGGTTGAAATGGCACAAATTGTAAAATGATTTGGATGCCACCAAATGTACGGAAAAGTTAAAGTAACGATAGATAATAGACTGGAGAAATTGCATTTCCTGCGAAAATGGAGTGTCAATTCTTATTGCTGAATGATGGTGCTGAACTAAGTTGAATGTGAACAGCTGAAGTTTTATCCATTAGTAGTGGAAAGATTTTTTTTAATTTAATGAAGCAAAAAGTGAAACGTAGAAGCTGATTTGATGAGAAGATTGGCATAAGGTAGCAGAACAAAAGCCGAAAGGAGCAGAAATTAGATAAAGAAGCTGAAAGGACCAGAAAAAATAGCTAAAATTGGTCCTAAAAATACATTGTGACCTTAAAACACATAGAGCTCATCTTTGACCCATGAGGAGTCCAGCAGTGAAGTTTGAACTTCCTACTGTGCACAGTTTCAAAGTTAGAGCCTCCTTTAACATGTGACCTTGATCGTTGACCTTGAATTCCATAGGGCTGATCCCTGATCCACGAGGGTTCTAGCTGTGAAGTCCGACTTTCATACAGTTGCTGAGTTAGAGCATGCACAATTCTGGTAATAGCGGAATTGAATTAGCTAAAAATATAGCTGAATTAGCATTAGCACATTTAAATTACCTGAAACTATAGATGAATTAGCATTTGCAGAAGTAATATTAGCAGAAAAATGCTGAAATCGTAATAGTAGAAATTTTAAAGAGTTGAACACAGCTCCATTCATTTCCAATGAGAAAAAAATGGCTGAAAAAGCTAAAAAGCCAAATTTGCACAAATATCAAAAGTCATAGCACCCATGTCATGAATGAGTTGAATGTTTTGATATGTGTTAATGTAGTACAAAAATTACAGAACAAGTTAGATGGCAAAAAGCACGTGGAATAGTGAAAAAAAATAAAGAGAAACAGGATCTCAATAGTGTGAATGCTCTATAAGCATTCAGACTTATTATCAAGCCAAGGTCGTTTGCCTCTTTTTGTAGTCTCTGCATGGTTGAGGTCAGTCCAGAGAACCTAGACAGGAAGACAGGACAGTGTGGCAGAGGAGGCATTTGTATGAAATAGAAAACAACATAATTTGGGCTCAAAATTTGCTATGTATAATGATCTATGTGTTAGATTGATTAAGAAAACAGCGTGTGATTAAAATATAACTAATCAGTAAGTAATTGCGTTACATGACATATTAACAATTTTGTGTTTGTATTGTGTGAAGAGGCCACAGCTATAAGACAAGTGATAGGTCAAAGGTCAGAAGGGCAAGAACAACATTTATGAGAAAAGGAGGGTGATTTGAGAACTAGCTGATTAGGATCCCTAGAACTTCTCGGAACTGACATGGTAAAAGGTTTAGGGTTTTTTCCAGAAGTGATGAAACTATTAAAGTCCTGCACCAGGGGCCAGATTTTAAATTTTAGTAGCTGACTTCAGGGGCCAGGACAGAGGGTGTGTTCTTGAGGACTTCAGGGCCAGTTTTACCAACTTTTTCTGAAGAGTGATCAACTCTAACAGTAAACAGAGAATGATAAGACAAACTTTCCTTTTTTACATCCTAACCTAAATTAATGAATTGGGTTGATTTGATTGATTGTTGTATTTTGTCGAAGTTGATTTTAAACCTTTTCAGGAATTGATTTATGCCACAAAGCTGTAACAGCACGCATTATTACTAATAAATCTGCAAAGCATGGAAAGACAATACTCTGCAGAGGATTTTTGTCAGTTTTTTCCTGAGTCCGAGTCAGTTTATTCAAATTTTCACAAAGTCATGGATACAAAACGCATGGAAGGACGACAGTCTGTAGAGGATTTTTATCAGTTTTTCTGTGTTCTCCTGAGTTAATTTATCCAAATTTTCACAAAGTCATGGATACAGGAAGCTTGGTTCTGTAAATATTAGGAGGTTTTGCTAAGGTGATTCAGCACAATGATTTATTAAAATATCACTCTGAAATCCTATTTCTGGATTTCGAAAATTACCAGACCTACTTAACAGCAATTTTGTCACAAAGTCGGGACATTGGAGGGTTCTTAACCTGAGGGCTTTTGGATCACTATCTGTTCTCGTCTACTGGAACAATTTTTCCGTCAGTTAAAAAAGGTGAATCTCAAGGAAGAAGATCGTAATTTTGTCTGGATTAACCATTTCCCCTCAGTCAGTTTATTTGAAGCCAACTGTGATACCATTTCGGGTAAGACCCAGGCCCAAACAGATAGGCACAAAGTAACTTGGACCAATAAATTGATGTGCACCAGAAGCCTGGCCGAGCATCTATTGTAGTGGCTGACTGAGGCAAAGCTACAAACCCTACAGTAACCATAAGGAGTGGGTGGGGTAACAAGCTCTCTGAGGATAATTGATCACTATCTTTCAGAGGGTCTGTAGCAAATTGTTTTTCATCCCTGAACTGGTGTGCACGGTCAGAAGGCTTTGGGAGACAAACACTCGAGACGGCAAAAAAGAAATCATGGACAGGGCTTTTAACTTCGTGTCAGGAGAGACGCGATCAGATTGACCAAACCTATCCTATCAGAGGAATCAGGAACCAGAGTGGGAATTAATGTCCCAGTGCAAGTGATTCTTCATAGGGAGGGTTTTTCATCATGGGATACATCCAGAAGCTCTTCCAATCGAATAATGTGGAGACATCAGTCAAAGTTTTGCAGAAGTTTTTAGAGGAATCCAAACAGAAAAACAAAAATATTCTATTGAACAAGAATAATTAAAGTACAAAGGCTGGTATATGTTCAAGATCCAGCCAACGTTAAGAAAAAAGAAGGGATTAAGAAGTGGCTTCAGTGGTGGGTTTCTCTTTTGGAGGATTGGAACAAACGAAAATTTTCCATTTTAATTAGTCCTTCCAGGGATTATGACCCCATAATCAAAATGGTGTCTAAAACCTTTGGGCTTTGTGGTGTCCTGGTGGATCCTAAGTCCAAAGCGGCTTCACAATATGAGGACTATAGAGAAGAATTAAAAAGAATGGTAGATTTCAAGGAAAGAAACAGAGCATTGCCCGATTTAGACAGTAAACTGCAGAGTCAGTATGAATTTGCCATCGAAAGCTGTGACACTGATGCTGACGGAGGTGAAGCTGAGATGGAGCTGGTCACAAAGGATGACTCAGAGTCAGACTCAAGCAAGTTTTGCAGACTTACATTCCCTATGACTCTTGACTCTTTTCACAGGTGGACACAACCTGTGAACCAGTGAACGTGGCCCGATAGGCTCGGCCATGAGAAACTCGACCTCTCAATCCGAAAGTCGATCTCAGGACAGCAGTAAAATCAAGGCAGAAACAGTGGAGAAAAAAAGCAGAAAGTGAAACACAGTTAAGTACCAGAAGTTGCATTCTTGAAAGTCCTTAAACCTGTGCCTCAAAAAGCGCGGGTGCTGAGACTTCCAAATGAATCGCTGTTGTACCATTATGTTGAGAGTCCATGGGACGTGGAAGCTGATGGATTATTGATTTTTACAAGCCAAATCTGCAAGATTCACAATTCTACCTTCAGAAAAAACTTTGAAAAATTAGCTGGGGCAGAATACAAAACCGAAGTGCACAACATAAGAAAGCTAGTGAGCAATGACGGACTTCAAACAGTGTGTTTGACCAGTGGAGCAGAGCTCCCTTATTATGCTGTGATACACGGCCCGATACAAACAAGGTGATGGCTTGGAAAGTTATCAGAGGTGAATGTTGAGGGCACTGGAGGAAGGTGTGAGTAAGGCATTGACCCACGGATTTAGGAGGGGGGTAATATTTATGGATGGACTGAGGTCACACAATCTACCCTAGGAAATAGCCAAGAAGATGGCGGTCACTACCATAACCTACACTGCAAAAATGACACCATCAGACACCTCCCTGAAAGAGATGGTTGAGGTAACGGCACCCAAGCTGCATGAGGACCAAAGAAATAGGATATTGGTGTCATAGTTTTGGTGCTTTGGGGTTTTGTTTGGTGTTTTGTAGTTCTTGTTTTGCTTTGTTTGTCTTTTGGATTTGTGTGGAGGCCTGTGGGACAGAGAGAAGCATGGAGACCTGGTGCAGTGCGTAGCAGAACCGGGTAGGCAGTGGGAAGCTCATCGGTGCAGTTAAGCCAGTGGCGGTGATCCAGTGAGAAGGAGAGGAGCGTGCAGAGTGGCGTGTGACAGGACGCTACGTGGGAGTACTGGAGGGGGAGAAGCATGCAACCCCCCTCCTCCTAGTTAAGTACCTGTTTTTGTTTTGTGGTGCTGTGGTGCCAGGGCTGCATGATTCTGGCCATGTGGTTGAATCGACCTGTCACCAGCCCTCTGCATTGATGGTGTGTACTTGCTGCTGAGCCTGTCGCTGACTGGGGGAGCTGCGTGGGATCTGTTCAAGTTGTTGGAGGAAGACGCCAGAGACAACCTGGACGGATTTTAACGCTTGTGGATTTTACTGACTTCTTTTAGACTCATTTTAACTGTCTTTTGTGAACAGACTGTAATAAATTTATTATCTTTATAAAAACAACTTCATCTGGACATGTTGATTCTGTAGTGTGCTCCCCAAATAGGATGTGTTTGCTGGTATCACTGGTTGCTCCCCATGACAGAAAGAGGACTACCAAAGGACGCGCCAGGACATGAAAGTGAGGATTGGAATGGACAAACAGGTTCAGTAAAAGGGGGCAAGGGTGAAAAGCCCACAAAAGATGAACCCTACAAACCTCACTTAATGCTGTCCTTAAGAGAGAGTATGCACAGTTGCACTTTGAATGACGTGGTGTGTGACAGAATCAACGAGAAAAAACCTAAGTGGAAAACCCCAGCCAGGATGGTACCTCTCAATGAGAACAGTGAGTTTAGCGACAGCAATGCTTCAGAAGAAGAGGATAAGGTTGCACTGGGGAGTTTCGAGGAGGCAGATGAGGACAGCTTTAGCCTGAACTCTATGGTGGCACAGCAAGGTTTGGTCCACAAGCAACTGTGGATGTGACAAAGGAAAGGGCAGGAAAAAGAAGTGGAAGTCTTTGACATGTACAGAGTCTCAGAGAGGCTCGCAAGGGATCCGTGTGGGGGCCTGTGCAGTCCAGCGATAGCCATTGAGCTTTTGTACCAGAGGCCGGTCAGAGCAGATACATCCCATCAGTATGGACTGACTGATTGGAAGACACGGTTGAGTTGAAAGTTAAAGCCACACTTGGGGAATGGGCTAACATATCGATGATGCCCTCTTTTCCCACTCTGGCAGCCTGCCAGCCCCTGACCAGTAAGTTCAAAACGGCCTATGTGGGATTGTGCATGATGTGATGCTGATACAACTGGAAAAAAAAAGCCTATAAGTATGCTCAGGAAGTAGGACAGAAACTCCAAAATTAAATATCAGAAGATGAGGAAGAAACATCGCTTTCACCAGAATCAGCTAGGTTGGTGAGAATGGGACCCCTCACTGGAGACAGCACAACAGAGGAATGGTATAAACCTGTAAACATCCCTGAGGTAATTGAGCAAAAATTGGGGGAAAGTGACTTTTTCCCAGCTGAGAAAGAAAAATTAAGATAGATCATTAAATCCGTGTCCGTGGCCAGATTTAAGAATGACTGCGGAGATCTTGGACCTAAGTTTGTGCATATGATAGAAGGGGGAGTTTACCCTCCAGTAAGGCAGTATCCATTGAACCCAGGTGCAGTCTCAGAGATGAAGAAAATTGTGGAAGAATTGTGCACTGGAAATCATCAGTGAGGAGCTAAATCCTATCACTAGTAGCCCCATACAAGTCGTTAAAAAACCAGAGTCAGCAGAGGGGGTTGGAGGCCAGACATCAATTTCAAAGCCCTCAATAGACAGCAACAATATACCATGCAAGATTCTGGGAGGAGCTCTGAGGATAACGGGGAGCTACCCAACCTTCAATCCCCATTTAAGGTAAGACAGAGGGTGTGGATAAAAGTGCATAATTACACCACTGCAACAACAGTAAAACCTAAATACGACACCACAGACATAGTGGCAAATACTGAACAGAAGCACAGTTAAGCTAAGGAAGAAAGGGATCCAAGGGATTGAGCAACTGAAACCAATTCTAGACTGAACCACTTCAGAAACTGGAGGAATGGCCAGCGAACCAAGCACCTTGCCACCCCATGTCAGACTGGCCACTGTTTGGGGTGGCTATCATTCGAAGAACAACCTCAGAGCTCTGGGCAGGTAGGGCCTTGAAGAAATTGGAATATACTAAAAAAGGATACCTGTCATTGGAAGGCAAAATTTTGGAGTGTAGAGAGTTAAAAAACAGTTGTGTGATCTGTTTAAGTCCCAGGAGCCTTTAAGTCCCCTGGGAAGGACCTGGATGTATGAAACCAGTTTGGCTGCTCACTAATAAGGCAGAACTGCAGGACATGGCCGCTAAGCCTGTAAAGGTAAAGGATGCTTATATTTGTGGAGGGTGCAGGATTACTGCTCTACCTAGAATGGCTATCATCACTCAGTGGGATTTGAGGGGAGTTACACCACTGGAATGTGCCTGTTTGTGGGATGGGGCCCTCCTGAAATACTGTGAAGTGACAAGGCAGGACTTGGCAGGATTCAGATCAGGCACACACTGACAAAGTTTTAAGATGTTTATTGTCAACGGACCAATAGCAGGAACAAAGTCTCTGGACTGGACACTCACGTGATC